>NW_027591257.1:0-98739 GCF_964213995.1 Mustelus asterias
AAAAATGGGAGAAAGGCTGCAAAATGCAAGGGTGAATGAAGGACCAGAGTGGGCAGTGGTGAGTTTTGGCCAGTGTTTTGGGAAGGCACGGTGAGTAGCCTTTGGCAATGCAATTTATTTCAAATTTAAAGATGATGTAATTCACAACTTCTTGTATTTTGGGTTGGAGGTACTTTGATCAGCAATAATTATACTTCATGACTATACAGGTGAATTTCAATGAACAGGTACCGGTCAGCTTACGTCCAAGATTCAATTGTTTGTAATTCACTGACCAATTATTGCTGAGTTACATACTGTACATATTCACTTAAAGTTTATTTATTCAGGGATAACATGGTGCGTGCCTTGTGATATAGAATCTCCCAAGGTATCCGATTATTTCACTGGCTTAATAACACAAATCTAGTGTAATAAGACTTTCAACACAATCTCAGGGTTCAGGTGACTTTAGGAGAATATCAGTTAGTTGAAACCCCTTCTCAGTTATTTTGCATCATTTGCTTTTCACCCTTTCCATCTGCTGTAATTCCTATCGAAATCACGTCTGAAGCAAAGAAATGGATTGGTCAGTGTTTAGTTCCACTTATTGGGGCCTAACTTGGAAAACAGTGAAGTAATCGCTCTTTGTGGAAGCAATTACATAAAATTGTACTAATTGCTTCTTGCTGGCCAGCAGTATTCATTATACTAACTGTACTGTAGGAATGGCTACTCAGTGTTGACACTTCTTTCAAACAGAACAAGAGCAGCATATGAAAGATGTCAGCTCTCCTCAGACACAGTACTCAAAACAAATTTACACAACATATTGCTTTTCAGATAAACCTTCTGTCCGATCAGCATTGATAGGTTTTCACTCATGCTGCTGTTGGTCAGCGTGTACCATTCAGTCCAGCTCACCACACCAGTCAGATGGAATGACAATGGCCTGGCAGGCAGATTAGTCCCAGTGACCACCCATTTCTTTGACCTTCTGTCTATTAACAATATCGCACTGGAAACTCCCTCACATTTCTGCCAAATGGAGGCACATCACATTTCAGTCTTTGTGGAAATTCAGATGCTTAAACTTAAGTGAGAGTGTCTTGGCAATTTTCCAAGCACCCATTTATCAAATGACAAGGACTTGCAAACAGCTTTTATTCCCCCCTTGTGAACACCATATTTTCATTCCCCTTCCTTCCCCCCTCCCCACCACCCTCCACTTCATCTCTTTCTTCTCTAACACACGCGCGCACACACACACAGTTTCCTTCTCTCATTGGATTTTTATTAAAACACCATATCAAGGCTATATTTGTACCTGATTGCATCTTATTTCCATTTTATTTAAATCAAACTTCCAGGGTAGGATTTGAACTCAGCTTTTCAGGACTAATACTCTCTGGCTAAGGAGATTGTGTGGTTCAGTAGGTGGCACCCCTGTCGCTGAGCTCCAAGTTCAAGTCCCACTCCAGAACTTCCGGCCATGATGTGTTTTAAAAGGTTGACAATTTGAATATTGTCGAAAAAAGAAATGCTGTTGAAGCTTTTCATCATGCACTCATCAGAACAGATACAAGAATGCCAAATTTCAAAGGGAGTTACAATTTATACTGCATGTGAAAAAGGTGCTGATTCGTTAGCAAGTCATCTTTGATTGGTCAAGGCATTGCCATGCAGAATGCATCAGGGGACTATTGCTCCCCCATGCTTTAATTTAAAAAAGGCACAATGTCTGGACATGTTCTTTTTGCCTGCAGAGACAGATACCGATCCCCGAGTATGAATACATGTTGTGATCAGCAAGAATAAGTGAGCCACATTGCGAACCTGACTGATAATCTTAAAGTAGTTGTTAGTCTAATTCGTAGCACGTTCATTAACAGTACATCACCGCCTTCTCAAGGATAATTAGGGATGGGCAACACACTACCAGCTTCTCAAGGGTAATTAGGGATGGCCAATAAATGCTGGCCTAGCCAGCGATGCTCACATCCCACGAACAAATAAAAACATTTGGGATCATTCAGCAAGTGCTGTCCAATTGCTGAACCACATTTAACATGGGACATTGCATTCCAAGTTTTGCAAACACGGGCTGTTTGAGTATGGCCAGTACACCAGCATACTCAGCCATTGCACCTTTTTGGAATTAAACAAAGAATGGGGGACCAATTGTTCCCTGGTGCAATCTCCATGGCAACGCTTCAACTTGCCAACTGATCAAGCATTCTCGTTTCATGCAGTATAAATTGTTGCTCTCTTTTTTTTGGCATTCTTGTGCGTGTCCTGATGAATGTAAGATGAAAAGGTTTGGCAGCATGTCCCTTTGCTCAGCAATACTCCAGTTCTGTAATAGTAAGCGTTATATTTTGACAATTAGCTCATTAATCATGACAACACTTCCCCACTGTATCTGTGAAGACACAGAACAAACAAACCCTCTGGTTTACTAGCCCAGTAACTTAGTGTTAGTGGAAATGGTGCTGTTGACTTCAGTGCCACTGCTCCAGAAAGACAGGAAATAAAATATTTTCCCAATGCTATCCAGTGATCACTAACACTGGAAAAATGTATGTGTAGTCACTGGGTGATGATGGAATTGTGCTCATGTGTGATGGACCTCTCATTCTCTGTCCAGGCTGTCGTGAAGAATATCCATATGGGTGAGAAGCCAGATAGCTCCCAACAATTGTGGCATGAGTCACGACAGGATAAAGCTTCCCACTAACTATATCTGAGGATTTAAACAGACTAAATTTATATTGAGTGAATTTCTGGCTACTCATGTTGAGCTTGTGTTGATTCATGGACTGACTTCTTGCAATTATTTCCTTTGGGCAAACTGTTGCTTTTCCTAGAAACTGCTTTATACTCTGCTCTGTTTGGAGTTGATCTACACTGTAATCAAATACCTAACCAGAGGTGTGAAATAAGCAATCTATTGTGCTGTGTAGCAATTTAGCCTCTTGGCTGTTTAAAAACCTGAGGGTGAGCATTACTTTAGCATGACATAAACTGAAGTAGGCAGAAAAATCATTTGTTTATTAGAAACGTGCCTATTTCAACTCACATCTCACACAACACTAAAAGTCCAAACCCCGCAAGATTTATGGGCTCTCTCAATGAAGGCAATATACAAATAAGAAAAAGAAGGAGGTGGTAACTTAAGAAGAGTCACAAAGTTTAGTCTGAGCTGATTTATTGCAAACTGAACCAGGGTTCAGATCACCAGGGTTTGGGGAGGGGGGGAATTGGAATCCAAAAGAAGAGGGGCAGCATGGTGGGCACAGTGGTTAGCACTGCTGCCTCACAGCACCAGGGACCCAGGTTCAATTCCGGCTTTGGGTGATTGTCTGTGTGGAGCTTGCACGTTCTCCTCGTGGCTTGGTGGGTTTCCTCTGGGTGCTCCAGTTTCCCCTCCAAGTCCAAAGATGGGCAGGTTAGGTGGTTTGGCCATGCTAAATTGCCTCTTAGTGTCAGGGGAATTATCAGGGTAAATACGTGGGGCTACAGGCATAGGTAGGGTTGTGGTTGGTGCAGATTTGATGGGCCGAATGGCCTCCTTCTGCACTGTAGGGATTCTATGAATCCGTGACAAGGGACTGGTTTCACTACTTCATGATGTGGAGATGCCGGCGTTGGACTGGGGTAAGCACAGTAAGAAGTCTCACAACACCAGGTGTTGGACTTTAACCTGGTGTTGTGAGACTTCTTACGACACTACTTCAGGCAGTGGAGCACCAACAGGAGGTTCTTTACCACTCCCAAATCCCGCAACGCCCCCGTGATGGGAGTTGGAGGTCCATCAACCTCCAGGCTTGTGGGAAGGTTGCCTGGGTGGTCAGCACCTGCCCGCTCTCCACTGTAGAAAAAGGATGACCTCATCTGCTCCGCTAGGGTACGTCTACCTTCTCCTCACTCTCAACTCTCACCAGGCCAGCTGGCATTTGCAGGGTTACAATCCCCTGGGATCTCACATGCTACCAGCACAGAGGACATCTCCGCTGAATCTCTCTCACCCACAACAACAGGGAGAGATCGCAGACCAGAGCAGGTATTTCCCGCCATAATGGGTGGGGCCTTGTTGGGAGATGTCAGTCTCATTTTTGGTGTAGGAACGGTCCCAGTCATCACGAGCTGGCTCTGCCACCTGCTCTTCAAAGGGGTGAGTGACCTGAGCTCCGGCATCCCTGCTCTGATCTGGGATCTCTCCCTGTTGTTGTGGGCGATCTTCTCCTGCATAAAGACAGATGGGCAGACTGTGAGCAGGAAGGATGCCAAAGCAGATGATAAGCATGCTCTCCTGCTGTGTGCGCTGAATGGACCTATTGGTGGCTGAAGATGCGACTTGTGCAGAATTTCACAAGATAAAGATGTAAACGCGTGCGAGAGAGATTCAGCGGAGATGTCCTCTGTGCTGGTAGCGTGTGAGATGATGTGGAGATGCCGGCGTTGGACTGGGGGTAGGCACAGTAAGAAGTCTCACAACACCAGGTTAAAGTCCAACACAACATAAACCTGTTGGACTTTAACCTGGTGTTGTGAGACTTCTTAGCGTGTGAGATCCCAGGGGATTGTAACCGCCTGAAACTGTGGGAGATCTTTAATGCCAGTGACTATCCAGCAAATCACTAATTACCTCTTCTCTATTAGAGTCACCAGCAAAAAAAGGAGGCACATTGCCAGCCAACCAAGCAGCCCTGGGCCCACCTCGGCTGAGGATCCTAAGGACCCACTAGACGTAGCGCAACCACTGCGTTCACCTGCACTCTCCACCAGCACAGAGATACACAACTGTGTAACCTAGTTATAGAGCAGTCTCACATCATTATCTGATCAGCACAGCACAGAATCTGGTCCACAGCAGGTGGAGGTAATGACAGCCAAGGTCACCGCCTACACGAGGACTGGAGGCCAGGTTCCAGCAGAGTCCAAGTCTAATGATGAGCCTCTAGAATCAGCTCTGAGAAATGTTGGAGCTTTAAAGACAGGCAGGGTTGTCAGAGGGCATACCAAGTTAGAATGGAGGAGTCCATCCATGTTCTGTCACGGTGCCAACATGCCAGCGCAATGAAGTCACCATGGAGACCTTGGTCCAGCAGTTTGTATTGGATGAGTGCTCAGACCTGCACACCATCGCGTTAGCCATAAGTGGGATCAATCAGTAGCAATGCGAGAGGAGGACGTGCACCTTGACCTCCCTCCAGGAGCCCCTTCACCTCAAGGAGTCAGGGAGGGGCCCTCCAGCACCCACAGGGAGAAGGAGCATCAGCTGGACATCCCTGGGCAATCCACCCAGGACTCTCCTATGCTGATCAGTTGCACCGAATTCCCTCTGCCTGTGATTCCAGCAACTCCAGCTGCTCAGGCCAAGGAGGATGCGCCTGCCCCACTTTGATTTTGAGTTATTATTGTCACATATATTAAAATACAGTGAAAAGTATTGTTTCTTGCGCACTATACAGATAAAACATACCATTCATAGAGAAGGAAACAAGAGTGCACAGAATGTAGTGTTACAGTCATAGCTAGGGTGTAGAGAAAGATCAACTTAATGCAAGGTAAGTCCATTCAAAAGTCTGACAGCAGCAGGGAAGAAGCTGTTCTTGAGTCGGTTGCTACGTGACCTCAAACTTTTGTATCTTTTTCCCAAAGGAAGATGATGAAAGAGAGAATGTCCAGGGGAGCATGGGGTCCTTGATTATGCTGGCTGCTTTGCTGAAGCAGCGGGAAGTGTAGACAGAGTCAATGGATGGGAGGCTGGTTTGCGTGATGGATTAGGCTTCATTCACGACCTTTTGTAGTTCCTTGCGGTCGTGGGCAGAGCAGGGGCCATACCAAGCTGTGATACAACCAGAAAGACTGCTTTCTATGGTGCATCTGTAAATGTTGGTGAGAGTCGTAGCTGACATGCCAAATTTCCTTAGTCTTCTGAGAAAGTAGAGGCATTGGTGGGGCTTTCTTAACTAGAGTGTCGGCATGGGGGGACCAGGACAGGTTGTTGGTGATCTGGACATCTAAAAACTTGAAGCTCTCGAACCCTTTCTACTTCGTCCCCGTTGATGTAGACAGGGGCATGTCCTTCTTTACGCTTTCTGAAGTCGATGACAATCTCCTTCATTTTGTTGACATTGAGGGAGAGATTATTGTTGCCGCACCAGTTCACCAGATTCTCTATCTCATTCCTGTACTCTGTCTCGTCATTGTTTGAGATCCGACTACAGTGTCGTCATCAGCAAACTTGAAAATCGAATTGGAGGGGAATTTGGCCGCACAGTCATAGGTGTATAAGGAGTACAGTAGGGGGCTGAGAACGCAGCCTTGTGGGGCACCGGTGTTGAGGATGATCGTGGAGGAGGTGTTGTTGCCTATCCTTACTGATTGTGGTCTGTGAATTAGGAAGTTCAGGATCCAGTCGCAGAGGGAGGTGCTGAGGCCCAGGCCACGGAGTTTGGAGATGAGTTTCTTGGGAATACTAGTGTTGAAGGCTGAACTGTAGTCAATAAATAGGAGTCCGACATAGGTGTCCTTGTTTTCTAAGTGTTCCAGGGTTGAGTGCAGGGCCAGGGAGTTGATGTCTGCGACGGTAGGCAAACTGTAGTGGATCCAGGTTGTCCGGGAGGCTGGAATTGATTCATGCCATGACTAACCTTTCGAAGCACTTCATAATGATGGATGTCAGAGCCACCGGCCGATAGTCATTCAGGCATGCTGCTTGGTTTTTCTTAGGTATGGGGATGATGGTCGTCTTCTTGAAGCAGATAGGGACCTCAGATTGTTGTAAAGAGAGATTGAAGATGTCTGTGAACACTTCCGCCAGCTGATCTACGCAGGATTTGAGTGCATGTCCGGGTACCCCATCCGGGCCAGTTGCTTTCCGTGGGTTGACCTTCAAGAAAGCTGCTCTGCTTTTTGCAATGGTGACACCAGATACAGGTTCATCCCGGGCTTCCAGGGTGGAGGGCATACTCTCGCCGACCTCTTGCTCAAAACGGGCATAGAATGCATTGAGCTCATCAGGGAGGGGTGCTTTGGAGCCGGCAATTTTACATACCTTCATCTTGTAGCCTTTATGTCTTGCAGACCTTGCCATAGTCGGCAGGGGTCGGTGTGGCTAGCCTGGGACTCTAGCTTAGAGATCTCAAGGCAGCTGGGGTCCTCCAGGCCTCGGCCCTCCAGAGGATGCCTGCCAAGATCAAGAGAGGCAACAGGGCATAGCAGTCAACTGGCTGCCTCCACCTCTCCAATGGATTTCAGGGATGTACAATGACATGTCGGTAGGGGAAGAAAAGAAATATTGAGAGCACAATGGTGTTAAGAGTGTTCACTCTATATATATATACTTCACACATCTGTAAATATAATTTGCTTATCTGAAAGACTCTTCTAATGAATTGTTCTTTCATCTAATGCAATGTCCCGAGGTCATCCAAGTGCAACAGATGCCCAACCCCTCATAAATCTCCCATTGTGTTCCTCAAGTCTATGACGTCTTACAGAATCTCAGTTCAGTGAGTTGCATTTATGTTCACAGCAGCAACATGAGTAAAGCCTGTTGATCTAGCTGTCAACATGGTGGTTGGGCAATGCATAGCTTAGATTTAAAGGATGTGGCCTCATGAATATTGACTCTCCTGATGCTGCTGCACTGAAGTCTGTTCTTTGTGTATGTTCTAGGTTTTAATGGCGATCCTCATTGGGGTCATTCTAATTGATCTATCAATGCAATGTCTGTCAGGCTTAAGTGTGGGTAATATTTCAAGTAATAGTTGGGGATCTTAGGCAGTCATGGTGGCCTGTAAGGTGATGTCATGACCGCGTGTATAGCGAGATATCATTCCTGTTCCCACTGTCCACCTGCATGATGGGCCTAGCTAACACACAGTGACTCCTGAAATATCTACTAGATGGCTGCGACAATGCAAGATCAGAGGTGTGCGTCTAGCCTCATGATGCCAGCCTAGAAAATGGGAGGATGTTGCTTTATTCCTGAAGGTCTGGCTACTGTGACTTGACAGAATCCCTGAGTTAAAACGCAGTAGAACAATCTACATGGTAATCTGATATCAGATATCAGAAGGACATATTTCACACAGAGGGTCGTGGGGGCCTGGAATGTGTTGCCGGGCAAGGTGGTGGAGGCGGACACACTGGGAACGTTTAAGACTTATCTAGACAGCTATATGAACGGAGTGGGAATGGAGGGATACAAAAGAGTGGTCTAGTTTGGACCAGGGAGCGGCGCGGGCTAATTGTTCCTTGTTTCTCGTGGAAGTGGAAATGACTAGGGTTGGGAAGCATTTTCCGATCAGGGCCATTGTGATCTCCTGGACTCGTTTCGATCGCCTCAGGGGGTCGGAGAGGAATTTCCCAGATTTTTTTTTCCCATATTGGCCCTGGGGTTTTTCACTCTGGGTTTTCGCCTCTCCCTGGAGATCACATGGTCTGGAATGGGGGGGTGGGGGTGAGTTAATAGGTCGTAATGAACAAAGCATCGTAGCTGTGGGGGACAGCTCGGTGGATAGGATATTGGTATGTAGATAGGCTGGAAAATTGGGCGGGGATCCTGGATTCAGGATTCAATCCTGGACCGGGGAGCGGCGCGGGCTTGGAGGGCCGAAGGGCCTGTTCCTGTGCTGTATTGTTCTTTGTTCTTTGATCATGACAGTGCCATCAATGTCCCAGGTTTCCTTATATATATCTGGAACTGCTGGAATGGAAATGTGGAGGCCTCGAATGGGATCAGAGCGAAGCTTCAGTACATCTAATATGTGCACCTAATTATCAATGAGGTTACAAAGTGATGCCTAAATGCTGCGTCAAGTTTGACCTGGCTACCTCATACCTAGATGCCAAGGCAATGCTGGACAGGAACCTCATGCTGGGGACTCAGTACGAGGATGTTGCTGGAACATTATTCTTGCATGAGAGATGGCCAACAGAGAGATGCCGCAGTTTAGACTCAGAGCAGTTTTCAGGCATGTCAGGCAAGAATCAATGATAGAGGATTATCCTCCGAGAGGAACCTTCCAACACTCCAAGCATTCTGCATGAGTGCACTGAGGTTTGCAGTGCTGCCCCGCATGTCAAAGGTGCCATAGGCAGTGAAATGTTGACGTGATGCTTGAAAAACTGCACCATGTCTAATTTTTTCACAATGCACGACGGTGAAGTTCTTATTCCATAACAGAACAGCCACACAATCTATGGGGTGAGACCATCGTCATGCAATACTGTGACTACTCATTGAGTTTGATGTCGTTCATGAAATGTTGAGGATAACAAAGAAGGTGTTAATATCAAACCTGGATGGAGGAGACAGGTGAAATAGGCTTGCCTTAGCTAATTGTCTTCATTGTCCTGGATCCTTGTGGCTATAAGGATTTCACAGGCCCCTGCCCTGGCCACTCATCCTTGCTCTCATCAGAGGAGATGTGTGGCTCCTCTATCTCTTAATTTGGCAAATCATCCCTCCTTTGGAGTGCCAGCTTATGTAGGATGCAGCAAAACAGGATAATGCAGGATGTAATTATTGAGGCGTGTAAAGCCTGAAACCTCTCAGCTGCACCATGTAGAAGTCTTTAGAGCATTTTGCATATGTACTTTAGCCATGGCCCCTTTGCAGTTGGATCTTCGTGACCTTTGCACATTCCTATGAGAGGGACAAATGGTCAATCACAGCCCATTCAACATTTGACTCCAAGCCATAATGGATTCTCAGAAGAATGTGCACCATGAGTTAAATTGCCCAAATCCTTCAATTGGCATTCGAATCTTCCTAACATGTCTCAGCTGAGCCTTGCTCTCCGTGTCCTGACGCAGAAATTATTAGGGTGTCCCCTCAATCAACCCAAAAGCCCTGAGCCCTCTCTCCTAGCCATTTTTTCCAAGGTTATTTTCCAACTGCATCATCCCATTGGTTGTCAGGATGAAACTGCTCCACTTCTGCTTGGAGACCAGCTTCTCACCTCCCTGCCCTATCACAGTGCAAGTCCCTCTGATCATCCTGGAAGAACATTACGTGCAAGTTTCCCTCCCTCCAATCACTGCCCTAACCTCCCTGCTAACCCTGGAGACCATTGTAATTCGAGTAGATATTAAAAAGGTGTGCTGGTTAGGTGCATTGGCCATGCTACATTCTCCCTCAGTGTACCTGAACAGGCACCGGAGTGTGGTGACTCAAGAGATTTTCACAGTGGCTTCACTGCAATGTCAGCGTAAGCCTACTTTTGACCCTAATAAATAAACTTTTAGAAAAACTTTCCTCCATCACTCTTGTGCTCGCTGACCTACTCTGGCTCCCAGCTCAGCAGCGTCTCAGTTTTAATATTGTCATCTTTGTTTTCAAATCTCTCCATGGTCTCACTCCTCCCTATAATTGTAATCATGCATTCCTAATTTACACCATTGCTGCATCATTGGTGGTCATGCCTTCAGCTGTCAGAGCCAAAAGCTCTCGAATTTCCATTCCCGCTGTTCTTTCCTCCTTTAAGATTCTCCTTGAAAACTGCATTTTTAACCAAACGTTTGTCAAGATCTTCTTATATGACCTGGTGTCAAATTTGGTTTTATGATGCTCCTGTGAGGAGTCTTGGGATGTTTTATTATTTTATATAAATTCAAGCTGTGGGCGTAAGATCATTTTTCAGGCAAGTCTTTTCATGCTTATTGCACTTCTGTGGTTTCCTTCCTGCACTTGAAGATTTGTTGTTTCTCAGGGATCAGAACCGGATACAGCACTCAGAGTCATAGAGGTTTACAGCATGGAAACAGGCCCTTCGGCCCAACTTGTCCATGCTGCCCTTTTTTTTAAATCCCTAAGCTAGTCCCAATTGCCCGTGTTCGGCCCATATCCCTCTGTATCCATCTTACCCATGTAACTGTCTAAATGCTTTTTAAGAGGACAAAATTGTACCCGCCTCCACTACTGCCTCTGGCAGCTCATTCCAAACAATCACCACCCTCTGAGTGAAAAAATTGCCCCTCTGGGCCCTTTTGTATCTCTCCCCTCTCACCTAAACCCATGCCCTCTAGTTTTAGACTCCCCTACCTTTGGGAAAAGATATTGACTACTTGAGGTTTAATCTGTACAGTTTGATCATGGCGTACTCCAATATCTATTCAGTTTTAGCTACTAAGTTCAATAATCTTTGTTGACTTTGCTCTGATAAGTGGATACGTTTCCCGAATTTTGATGGACTTTATCACTGATTATTTCAACCCCATTCCTGTAGTTCACGTTTCCTATTTTGTCTTCCAATGTAGAACACATTATGCTTGTCTGCATTACATTTTAGCTATCATTTAGCCACTCTGTACATCAACTACAGAATGAGCTAGACAACAGTCTCCTCTGATATCTTACTTTCTAATTTATCCGCTACAAATGTAATTAATTTACAAGGCGCTCAGCACCCAAGTCATTGATGTAAGTTAGAAACATCACTGTGCAACAATCCCAACATTTAGGTCTGGGATATTCACAATAGCCCTTCACCTCATATTCATGAATTTTCTATCTCTTCCTAAGTTTTGCCCTGAATTATTACAACATTAGTTGCTTTATTAATTGCTTGCATGGAATTTTATACTATATCTTTTGGAAATGTCATGCATAACAGCAAAGGATTAACCATTGCCAATCTAGTTTGCTACTTCTTCAAAGAAATCAAGGTTGATCAGGCAGGGCTGTATCCATCTAAAGCCATGCTTTTTATTAATTCATTCAAGGGCAGAGGGCTTCACTTGCTAGGCCCAGCATTTATTGTCCATCCCTAATTGCTCTTGAGAAGGTGGTGGTGAGCTGCCGCCTTGAATTGTTTCAGTCCACATGCTGTGGGTTGACCCACAATGCCGATAGGGAGGGAATTCCAGGATTTTGAGTCAAAAACCTGGAATTCCCTCCCTATCGGCATTGTGGGTCAACCCATAGCATGTGGACTGAAACAATTCAAGGCGGCAGCTCACCACCACCTTCTCAAGGGCAACTAGGGATGGACAATAAATACTAGATTAATGGAATGGTAATAATTGACTGTATTACACTGAATAATTGAAACTAAAGCTGAACAGGCCAGTGATTTTTTTTTTACACACAGACAAGATATACAAAATATTTTTTAAACAATGGTAATTGCATAACGTGTCCCAAGATCCTTTCTTTACAAAGCACTTTGCATAAAGGCCATCAACAAACATGAGAAAACCTCCTACAATATCCAATAATTAACCAAAATGCTAATCAATAGAATAGAGTGATTCTACTTTGGAGGCTAAGGAAATTCGGCATGTCCACTACAAGTCTCACCAATTTTTTCAGATGCACCATAAAAAACATCGTTTCCAGATGTATCACAGCTTGGTACGGCTCCTGCTCTGATCAAGACCACAAGAAACTACAAAGGGTTGTGAACGTAGCCCAGTCCATCACGCAAACCAGCCTCCCATCCATTGACTCCGTCTACACTTCTCACTATCTTGGAAAAGCAGTCAGCATAGTCAAGGACCTCAGGCATCCTGGACATTCTCTCTTCCACCTTCTCCCATCGGCAAAAAGATACAAAAGTCTGAGATCACGTACCAACTGACTCAAGGACAGCTTCTTCCCTGTTGCCATCAGACTTTTGAATAAACCTACCATGCATTAAGCTGATCTTTCTCTACACCCTAGCTATGACTGTAACACTACATCTTGCACTCGCTCCTTTCTTTCTCCCCTATGTACTTTGTGAATGGTATGCTTTGTCTGTATAGCGCGCAAGAAACAATACTTTTCACTGCATCCCAATACATGTGACAATAATAAATCAAGTCAAACTCCTGGAACTCCCTTCTTAACAGAACTGTGGGTGTATCGACAGCACAGGAACTGCAGCAATTCAAGGCAGCGGCTCACCACCACCTTTTCAACAGCAATTAGGGGTAAGCAATAAACGCCTTGCCAGCGACACCCACATCTCATGAAAAAAAATTAAAATAATTCTTACTTAAAAATCAAGATGTCACAGGTCAATATTTTAGTCTTTTTCACCCGTTCTTTACAACCTTCTCCCCATTCCGCAACTGAGTAGGCAGGCAAACTCTTTCCAAAATTTAATATTCACAGAAGCTAATTATCGAAATACACAATATGTAATTAGGAAAATGCATTGCGGTAAAGTGCAATATCATTGAACCTCTTTTCCTCCTCTCGAGCACATGGTGCAAAGGCAAACATGATTTTGTCTTAATGTCTGAAACACAACAGCATCGCAACACTCTGTTACATCACATCAAGCTGCAAAGGTTACAATTTCAGGTACTTAGTGTTAATGTCAGCGGTGAACTTTCAAAGGTATAACATTTAGGAAAGGCCAAGAAATCTATAGAGATCGGAGATGGAAAAAGAAACTATTCAACTTAGTATTAGTCAGGATGATTTTTTGATTTAGGCTTTAACAAGCTCGAGAGTGGCTTGAGTACCACAGCACACAAGTCAAAACTGTGATTGTTCTTATTCATGTCGGATTACAGGAACGTTAGGACACTGGGGTTCCAGACCAGGATCGAAATCTGGGTAGCTCAAGTCAGCAATCAAATTAACATTGGCTCCCTTCTCAAAATACCCACACGACGGCAGGGTGGCACAGTAGTTGGTACAGCTGCCTCACAGCTCCAGGGACCAAGGTTCAATTCCGGCCTGGAGTGACTGTCTGTGTGGAGTTTGCACGCTCTCCCCGTGTCTGCGTGAGTTTCCTCTGGGTGCTCCGGTTTCCTCACACACTCCAAAGATGTGCAGGTTAAGTGGAATGGCCATGCTAAATTGCCCCTTAGTGTCCAAAGACATGTAGGTTAGGGGGAGTTTGTGGGGTAAATGCATGGGGTTATGGGGAAAGGGCGTGGGATGGGCCTGGTTAAGATGTTAGGAGAGTCAGTGCAGACTAGTTGGACTGAATGGCCTCCTTCTGTACTGCAGAGATTCTATGAAGATGTTGCATTTATTTCTCGGGTGAGGTGCCCTCCCCCTCCAAGTGAACTAATGCTCTTGTATGCATCCAGGTATACCAACTGCAAAAGGCATAATTCAACTAACCATGCCAGTTTTGGCAGCAGTTGCAGACGGGCACAAACCAATATGAAGCAGCTTCTGTAAAATTGTTAGGGACACTTTCTTAAAGACTGAACTATCAAAATTAGCTATATTCTGAAGAGAATTCCAGCTGTGTGTCATTTAAAGCATGAGCGAAACCTGGGTAAAGTGGATGCGTGTCATCTACTCATCTGCATGGAACGGGAGACCATTGTTTTTGAGCTCCCTGAATCGACAGTGTTCTATCCAGGAACCTACTAACAGGGAATATACACTGCAGGTTGTTCGCCATACCTTCAGTTCACTTGTGACTGCATGCAAAAGCAATGTCGCGTGCCCGTGGTAGAACGTAACATTTCCTCATCATATCCCAGTCTATTGGACTGGGAAAGAGAATTATGACCTGAAAAAAATATTAGCCATCTTGGATTGATTCAATCTTTATTCAGTTATATAAATCTCAAATATACCATATGGCATTGTTACAGCTATTGGGTGGTTTTTTTTCTCTCTCTCTCGAGTATTTGGGTTCCTCTATTGGTATCTCTTGTATCCCTCCATTGCCTACTGATTTGTTTTTAATTATGTCAGGATTATGGCAGCATATATTATTGACGCCGACCCAAGTTGTCTCTCTCCTCCCATGCTCATACTCAGTGGGTGCCCAACACTATCTGATTTACATACCTTTCCATGTATGCAACAGGCTGCGAGATGTACATCTGGGATTGAATCAAAAGAAGATGTAACAGCTACCTAATGTTGATATTTGGTCCGAGATTCCAGCTGTTTACATAGTATCGCTTATGGCAGATAATTACAATCAACAGATATAAAATTTCTTTTCCCTACTTAAGGAAGGGTTTCACAGCACTATATAACAATAACAGTAATGTATTCCTAAAAGCAATCCCCTGTTGCTTAGAGGACAAAATACTGCAGATTCGCAGACCTATTGCTCACCTATTCTGTGCATGATACACACTTGTGTTTCAGTAGCTCCAATTATTCCCTATGAAAGCTCTTCCCAAGAGACAGAAATTTTCGTCAAATTCAACAGCTCAGTGGCACTTAATAAGGAATAAATATCACTGCACTAAGTCATTACCTGACACTGCATATTGCATAATGGAAAAAAATATATAAATTAATAGCTGTTCTCAGCAACTGAGCAGACGCAGATTACCTAACTAGGTACAATATTCCTCCTGAAGTTATCTGCCACAACTATGGTGGCGAAAAAAAAAAATCGCAGGGAGACTGTTTCTTGATGTTTTCTTGTTGTTTTCTATCGGACATATGGCCATCCCACGCAAAACACCTCCAGAAGGCAACCCTGGCCTGCTCTAGATCTGACACAAGAAAAGACAGTCCGTTGAATAATTCAGAAGAAAAGTAAGTTTTCTTCCTTGAGCCTTTTGTGCTCAATATGATTGTGGGACTTAGTGTATGGGAAATGTAGCACGTTTCTATTGCATGCATCTAGTATCAGAAACATATATTCCCAGATTATGTACAATACCGTCAAGTAGCAAGGCAGTTCTTTCCAGAGGGCGGAATCTTGTTGATGTGCAGAGGTCTCAGCTGCTGGCTGGAGAGAGACCTACGCTGCCTCTTTTCAGGAAGGCCTGCTGAACCACAGGCAAAATCAGTGGCGAGGTTAGTGGTGGGCCTTTGCCTGGAATCTAACCCCCGGGGATGGGAGTCTCACCGACTGGGAGCTGCCAGTTTATCAGAGCCTCCACCTCATGTGTTCAATTCTGATTCAGTTGCTAGACCATGGTCGGTTGCTCTGACAAAGTGTACTTCCACCCTTCCACAGATGTGTTAGCATTAAAAATAGGGCAGTAGTTTGAACCTTAATCTATCCAGGACTCTAGTACTACTGTTAACTAGAAACAGAGGCAAATGCTAGTCTATCAGAGACCCCACCTCACGTTTTCAACAGTGCCACCGGTGAGACTGTGGCTGCTGCAGGAAGGTTAGGCACAGTAAGAAGTCTCACAGCACCAAGTTAAAGTCCAACAGGTTTATTTGGTAGCACAAGCCTCTAGCTTTTGGAGCGCTGCCCTTTCCATCAGGTGAGTGGTATTTCAGTTCACAAACAGGGCATATAAAGACACAAACTCAATTTACAAAATAATGGTTGGAATGCGAGTCTTTACAGGCAAACAAGTCTTGAAGGTACAGACAATGTGAGTGGAGAGAGGGTTAAGCACAGGTTAAAGAGATGTGTATTGTCTCCAAACAGGACAGTTAGTGAGATTTTGCAAGCCCAGGCAAGTCGTGGGGTTTACAGATAGTGTGACATGAACCCAAGATCCCGGTTGAGGCCGTCCTCATGAGTGCGGAACTTGGCTATCAGTTTCTGCTCAGCGACTCTGCGCTGTCGTGTGTCGTGAAGGCCGCCTTGGAGAACGCTTACCCGAAGATCAGAGGCCGAATGCCCGTGACTGCTGAAGTGCTCCCCCACAGGAAGAGAACAGTCTTGCCTGGTGATTAGAGTCATAGAGGTTTACAGCATGGAAACAGGCCCTTCGGCCCAACTTGTCCATGCCGCCCTTTTTTTTAAAAACCCCTAAGCTAATCCCAATTGCCCGCATTTGGCCCATATCCCTCTATACCCATCATACCCATGTAACTATCTAAATGCTTTTTAAAAGATAAAATTGTACCCACCTCTACTACTACCTCTGGCAGCTTGTTCCAGACACTCACCACCCTCTGTATGAGAAAATTGCCCCTCTGGACACTTTTTTATCTCTCCCCTCTCACCTTAAACCTATGCCCTCTAGTTTTAGACTCCCCTACCTTTGGGAAAAGATATTGACTATCTACCTTGTCTATGCAGCACGGTACAACTTCAACAAGACGTCCCAACTCCTGTATTCAATGTTCTGACCAATGAAACCAAGCATGCCAAATGCCTTCTTCACCACTCTGTCCACCTGTGACTCCACTTTCAAGGAGTTATGAACATGTACCCCTAGATCTCTTTGTCCTGTAACTCTCCCCAACGCCCTACCATTACTGAGTAAGTCCTGCCCTGGTCCAATCTCCCAAAATGCATCACCTCGCATTTGTCTAAACTAATCTCCATCTGCCATTAGTCAGCCCATTGGCCCAATTGATCAAGATCCCATTGCAATTGGAGATAGAACATAGAACATAGAACATAGAACATTACAGCGCAGAACAGGCCCTTCGGCCCACGATGTTGCACCGACCAGTTAAAAAAAAAAACTGTGACCCTCCAACCTAAACCAATTTCTTTTCGTCCATGAACCTATCTACGGATCTCTTAAACGCCCCCAAACTAGGCGCATTTACTACTGATGCTGGCAGGGCATTCCAATCCCTCACCACCCTCTGGGTAAAGAACCTACCCCTGACATCGGTTCTATAACTACCCCCCCTCAATTTAAAGCCATGCCCCCTCGTGCTGGATTTCTCCATCAGAGGAAAAAGGCTATCACTATCCACCCTATCTAAACCTCTAATCATCTTATATGTTTCAATAAGATCCCCTCTTAGCCGCCGCCTTTCCAGCGAAAACAATCCCAAATCCCTCAGCCTCTCCTCATAGGATCTCCCCTCCATACCAGGCAACATCCTGGTAAACCTCCTCTGCACCCTCTCCAAAGCCTCCACATCCTTCCTGTAATGTGGGGACCAGAACTGCACACAGTACTCCAAGTGCGGCCGCACCAGAGTTGTGTACAGTTGCAACATAACGCTACGACTCCTAAATTCAATCCCCCTACCAATAAACGCCAAGACACCATATGCCTTCTTAACAACCTTATCTACTTGATTCCCAACTTTCAGGGATCTATGCACACATACACCTAGATCCCTCTGCTCCTCCACACTATTCAAAGTCCTCCCGTTAGCCCTATACTCAACACATCTGTTATTCCTACCAAAGTGAATTACCTCACACTTCTCCGCATTAAACTCCATCCGCCACCTCTCGGCCCAACTTTGCAACCTGTCTAAGTCTTCCTGCAAACTACGACACCCTTCCTCACTGTCTACCACACCACCGACTTTGGTGTCATCAGCAAATTTGCTAATCCACCCAACTATACCCTCATCCAGATCATTAATAAATATTACAAACAGCAGTGGCCCCAAAACAGATCCCTGAGGTACACCACTTGTAACCGCACTCCATGATGAATATTTACTATCAACCACCACCCTCTGTTTCCTATCCGCTAGCCAATTCCTGATCCAATTTCCTAGATCACCCCCAATCCCATACATCTGCATTTTCTGCAGAAGCCTACCATGGTGAACCTTATCAAACGCCTTACTAAAATCCATATATACCACGTCCACTGCCTTGCCCCCATCCACCTCCTTGGTCACTTTCTCAAAAAACTCAATAAGGTTAGTAAGGCACGACCTACCTGCCACAAAACCATGCTGACTATCACCTATCAATTCATTACTCTCCAAATAACTATAAATCCTATCCCTTATAATTTTTTCCAACATCTTGCCGACAACAGAAGTGAGACTCACCGGTCTATAATTCCCGGGGAAGTCTCTGTTCCCCTTCTTAAACAATGGGACAACATTCGCTAACCTCCAATCTTCTGGTACTATACCAGAGGCCAACGACGACCTGAAGATCAGAGCCAGAGGCTCTGCAATCACTTCTCTTGCCTCCCAGAGAATCCTTGGATAAATCCCATCCGGACCAGGGGATTTATCTATTTTCAGACCCTCCAGAATATCCTGCACATCCTCCTTATCAACTGTAATACTGTCTATTCTACTCCCCTGCAACCCAGTGTCCTCCTCAGCTATATTCATGTCCCCTTGCGTGAACACCGAAGAGAAATATTGGTTCAATGCTTCACCAATCTCCTCCGGTTCCACACATAACTTCCCTCTGCCATCTATAACTGGCCCTAAACTTGCCCTAACCAACCTTCTGTTCTTGACATACCTATAGAACGCCTTAGGATTCTCTTTAACCCTATCCGCCAAAGTCTTCTCATGTCCCCTTTTAGCCCTTCTAAGCTCGCTCTTCAACTCCCTCTTAGCCAATCTAAAGCTTTCTAGTGCACTACCCGAGTGCTCACGTCTCATCCGAACATAAGCCTCCTTTTTCTTTTTAACCAACAAAGAAACTTTTTTGGTGCACCACGGTTCCCTAGCCCTACCAATTCCTCCTTGCCTGACAGGGACATACCTATCACAGACTCGCAGTAGCTGCTCCTTGAAAAAACTCCACATGTCGGACGTTCCCAGTCCCTGTAATCTCCTAGTCCAACCTATGTTTCCTAATTCTCTCCTAATAGCCTCATAATTACCCTTCCCCCAGCTAAAACCACTGGCCCGAGGTTCATGCCTATCCCTTTCCATCACTAAGGTGAACGTAACCGAATTGTGGTCACTATCACCAAAATGCACACCAACTTCCAAGTCTAGCACCTGGTCTGGCTCATTTCCCAGCACCAGATCCAATATAGCCTCACCTCTAGTTGGCCTGTCTACATACTGAGTCAAAAAACCTTCCTGCACGCTTTGAACAAAAACTGACCCCTCTAACGAGCTAGAGCTATAACAATTCCAGTCAATATTAGTCAAGTTAAAATCCCCCATAACAATTGCCCTATTACTTTCACTCCTAAGCAGACACATGGAGCAGCCATGGGGACAAAGTTCGCACCTCAATATGCCAACATCTTCATGCACAGGACCTTCAACTTTCTTCACTGTCCACAATGCCACCAATGCCACCAATCTTGGGTGTCATCTGCAAACTTACTAACCATGCCTCCTATATTCTTATCCAAATCATTAATATAAATGACAAATAACAATGGGCCCAGCACCGATCCCTGAGGCACACCACTGGTCACAGGCCTCCAGTTTGACAAACAACTCTCTACAACCACCCTCTGGCTTCTGTCAAGAAGCCAATTTTGTATCCATTTAGATACCTCATCCTGGATCCCGTGAGATGTAACTTTATGCAACAACCTACCATGCGGTACCTTGTCAAAGGCCTTGCTAAACTCCATGTAGACAACATCAACTGCACTGCCCTTATCTAACTTCTTGGTTACCCCTTCAAAAAACTCAATTAAATTTGTCAGACATGATTTTCCACTCACAAAGCCATGCTGACTGTCCCTAATCAGTCCTTGCATCTCTAAATGCCTGTAGATCCTGTCTCTCAAAATGCCTTCCGACAATTTACCCACCACAGATGTGAGGCTCACTGGCCTGTAGTTCCCAGATTGTCGAGCGGTGTTCATTCATTCGTTGTCGTAGCGTCTGCATAGTCTCCCCAATGTACCATGCCTTGGGACATCCTTTCCTGCAACGTATCAGGTAGACAACGTTGGCCGAGTTGCAAGTTATGTACCGTGTACGTGGTGGATGGTGTTCTCATGTGAGATGATGGCATCCATGTTGATGAACCGGCACGTCTTGCAGAGGTTGCTTTGGCAGGGTGGTGTGGTGTCGTGGTCACGGTTCTCCTGAAGGCTGGATAGTTTGCTGCAGACAATGGTCTGTTTGAGGTTGTGCGGTTGTTTGAAGGCAAGAAGCGGGGGTATGGAGATGGCTTTGGCAAGATGTTCGTCTTCAATGATGTGTTGAAGGCTCTGGAGAAGATGTCGTAGCTTCTCCACTCCGGGGAAGTACTGGACGATGAAGGGTATTCTGTCCGCCGTGTCCTGTGTTTGTCTTCTGAAGAGATCAGTGCAGTTTTTCGCTGTGGCACGTCGGAACTGTCGATCGATGAGTCGAGCGCCATATCCTGTTCTATGCTGGCAGCTTTCAGTGTCTGGAGGTGTCTGTTGCGATCCTCCTCATCCGAGCAGATCCTGTGTATACGGAGGGCTTGTCCGTAGGGGATGGCTTCTTTAACGTGTTTAGGGTGGAAGCTGGAGAAGTGGAGCATCGTGAGGTTATCCGTGGGCTTGCGGTACTGTGAAGTGCTGAGGTGACGACCCTTAATGGAGATGCGCGTGTCCAAGAATGCAACCGATTCCGGAGAGTAGTCCATGGTGAATCTGATGGTGGGATGGAACTTGTTGATGTCATCATATAGTTGTTTCAGTGATTGTTCGCCATGAGTCCAAGGGAAGAAAATGTCATCGATGTATCTAGTGTATAGCATCGGTTGAAGGTCCTGTGCAGTGAAGAGGTCTTGTTCGAACCTGTGCATGAAGATGTTGGCATATTGAGGTGCGAACTTTGTCCCCATGGCTGCTCCATGTGTCTGCTTGAAAAATTGATTGTTGAAGGTGAAGACATTGTGGTTCAGGATGAAGCAGATGAGTTGTAAAATTGCATCTGGAGATTGGCAGTTGTTGGCATTGAGTACTGAGGCAGTTGCAGCAATGCCATCGTTGTGGGAGATACTGGTGTAGAGAGCAGAGACATCCATTGTGACGAGCACTCCGAAAGCTACTGGCTTGTGCTACCAAATAAACCTGTGTTGTGAGACTTCTTACTGTGTTTACCCCAGTCCAACGCCGGCATCTCCACATCGACACCGCAAACTGCCGGCTCAAAGTGGAGAGGATCTCCAAGAAGATCGTGCTTATTGACACAGACATCAAGTTTCTACAAAGATGCAAGAAAGCAGACAAGATACCGAAAGGACTACAGATCATGAACCCACTCAGGTCAACCTATAATACAGACTACACTGAGAGACTTTGCCGTGGCACCTCTCTCACACTCCTCAACCATCTCATACACCAGCTCTACAGCAAACGCTGCAACCTGGAAACCAAGATAGAGTCCATATTCTCAACTTGCGCTCAGGATGCAGACCAGCTGCGAAACTCTGCCAAGCAGACGAGACCAAGCAATTATGCCATCTACATGCACACCAAGAACAGGAAACTTGAGAAACTCGGCATCACCACCAGCAGCAATCAAGCCTCCCCTGGTACCACAGTAGGAAACAGTACCACTGCAGGTAAGTCCATTGTCAACTTGTCGGACTACACACTTCAACCAGATGAAATCGAAGTTCTCAGCCGAGGGCTCAATTTCTGCCCCACCACCAAAATAGACCCCATCAGTCTCGCAGCAGAATTCATCAGGCGAATGAGGCTGCGGGAGTTCTTCCACAAACCCCAAGAGGCCAACAGCGAACACAACGAGACAGCCAATGAACCGGAACAGCCGACAGAGAGATTCGCGGTCAAACAACTAAATGGAAGAGAAGGCTTCACAAATATCCCCATCCTCAATGATGGGGGAGCCCTGCACATCAGTGCAGGAGATAAGGCTGAAGCATTCACAACAACCCTCAGCCAGAAGTGCCGAGCGGATGATCCACCCTGCCCTCCATCGGAGGCCCCCAGCATTACAGATGCTAGTCTTCCAAAGGAGTGGTGGTTGCAAGGAGAGGGTTGCATGGGGCTTGGCAGCAAAGGTGTCGCTCAGCAGGACTCCCCCTTCCTGATGTCCAGGTATGGAACGCCTATGATCAAGCAATCCACAAACCCCCTCCGCAACCCCTCCAGGAGGTGACGAGATGGCCGGCTCGGAATTAGTACTAGCAACAGCAGCAGCAGGATGAGGTAATTAATTGGCAGCGGACAGGAAAGATAATTGTGGGCTTTCCCACCCACAACTTTATTTTGGCAGAGGTGGGAAGGTAATGGGACTTTGGTCACCACCATACTGACTAATTAACTGCCCTTCCCACCTTCAAATCCACCATCAGAGATAGCAGAAGATTCTGTCCAGTGTGTCCGAGCCTAATCTGGAACAGCCTCCCTCCTGTACCATTTGACATTTCCTTCTCGCACACTATCCATCTTTGCACCCTCTCAGTGATATTGTCAATTCAGTGTAACAATTAGAAGCAATCTTAATGCTGTGCCCCCACAGCCAGTAAGAACTGGATCGAGTGATTGAATTTCACACAGGGCATATGGAGCCAGAATGACGTGATGACCTTTATTTTGAACATACAACATGCTAACATGCTTCATTACATTTCTGAAGTGGTTTGTTAAAATAAAGCATGCTTTGCCAATGTTTATCACTAGGTGCATTATGAGAGAATAATGTGGAATTTACTACTTCAACTCATGGGAATCAACAACAAAGGACTGGGAACAAGACCTAACTTGTCAGTGTGGAATTCTGATTCAGTTGTTAGACCGTGGTCGCTGCTCTGACAAAGTGTACTTCCACCCTTCCACAGATGTGTTGGCATGAAAAATAGGGCAATATTTTGAACCTTTACACATGCAGGACTCTAGTACTACTGGTGTTTTTAAGAGTTTCAGTTATCCAGAAACAGAGGCAAATGTGAAGTACCAATGGATAAAAATGCAACTTATGATTTACTCATTCTTCGGATGGTTAGTGAGACCATCAATAGTGTCCATTTCTAATTGTCCTTAAAGGTTGTGATGAGTCACCTCTTGACTGTTCCCATACATGTAATAAAAGTACTCTCACAGTGCCATCAGGAAAGGAAAAACAAGACTTTGACCTGGAGCAGTGCAGAAATGCACTATTTCCAAGTCAGGATGATATATAATTTGGGAGATGTGGCATTTTCTAGTTGTTATTTTTTTACTTTTTACTCCATTCTTAAAGTTACAAAGCCAATGCTCAGAATGGACCGGGCAAACCCAAATCCATTCCTTGCTTCCTCCAAAAACCAAATTCAAAATCCAATTGAATCCAATTCATGGTCCCCATGAGGGAGACAAACAAGATCCAAGCTGGCAAGATGAGGCATTGCACTCCATCTTGGGCTTGATCTTGGCCAAAAGGCCACGAAGCTAGGTCATGGATTCTAAACGTTCCTCATATATGTTAAATCATCCTTGAAATCCTCATTTTATAATCTGCTTGGATTTCAATTTGAAAGTGTTAACTGCCTTATGAGTCGCAAAAGCCTTAAACTAGCTCATACAAAGTGGGAGGCACTGCAGGTTACAACTGGGTCTTTGTACAGCTCATGAACAAACTGGTCTCCTCAAATAGATTGGAAACGCCTGAGTGGCAGCACCAATGAGTTAACTGCCTAGAAAATCTCTCAGCCACAGTGCAGCAGCTAACACTGATTGGCAGATGGTAAAGACTGATGCAAACAAAGACCAAGTGTTAGAAGCTCCTTCTATGGACACAAACTCAGAATTGCTGTCCTCTAATGGTGAAATTAAAATAAGCACCTTCATGGTTGATGATCTGTCCTTTCAGAAAACACACTGTCCAAATAGCCTGAAGTCGTATAGATGACCAGAGGTTTTTCCATCAATAAGAAATTGTCAAGATTTTAGGCCCAGAATTAGACTATAGCTTAATTATTTTCTCTAGCAAAGAAACATAAGCCTCATTGCCGTGTAGCATTATGGTATAGGAATACAGTATAATATTTATGGGATTACCTCTCTTCGTAATTATTAATTACAAACATGGCCCCAAAACTCAAGCTTAATAATGTTGTGCCCCAGAATTTTCTGGAAAAAACTCTTTTATAGATCTAATTTTTCCCCATTCAGGAAAGATCATTTTGAAACAATGTTTGCAAGCTACAGAAAAAGTTTGTTTCCAAGCAGCAGATGATTTCATTTACATCACAAATAACTCACAATGTCAGTGCAATTGGCAGGCCTACAGATTGGTAAGATTTTTGGAACAACACTTGAATTATCTGCCCGTCAACACTGGCACACACAATGCAAAATATGAATAATAAAACACACCCAGCCTTTCACTTTGTGAACATTGAGTCATCAGCATTCAGGTTTTGCAAATGTAATAATGAAATGGATGCCTGTATTCTCCCATGGCTGACAAAACCACATTAGGGACAAGTTACTCAACAATTGCATCCACACCAGTAACAGGTCAGAAGATTGGACAGAATAAGTTTTGTTTTATTAATTATTGTCACAAATAAGCTTGCATTAACACTGCAATGAAGTTACTGTGAAAATCCCCTAGTCGCCACACTCCGGCGCCTGTTCAGGTACACTGAGGGATAATTTAGCATGGCCAATGCACCTAACCAGGTCTTTTGGGCTATGGCAGGAAACTCGAGCAACCAGAGGAAACCCACACAGACATGGGGAGAATGTGCAGACAGTGACCCAAGCCAGGTATCAAACCCGGGTCCCCGGCGTTGTGAGGCAGCAGTGCTAACCACTGTGCCACCATGCCACCCCGGCACTATAAGGATATAAGGAACTGTGAAGGATGATTAAAAGATTACTAAAGGAGAGAGAAATTAGAGTACAAGTGAACGCTAGCCAGAGTTAACCAAGTGAATGTTGGTCCTATAAAAAGTGGGGCTGGAGAATTAATAACGGAAAAGGAGGAGATGGCAGATGAATTGAGCAGGTATTTTGCCTCAGTCTATAGAAGATACAAGTGTCATCCCAGAAGCAGCTATAAACCAGGAATGGAAGGGAGGGAGGAACTCAGAAAAACTACAATCACCAGAGAAGTGGGACTGAGCGTATATATAGATATCATTGACTATGATAGACTATGATATATAGATAGAACAAGTGAGTGGGCAAAGATCTGGCAGAGTATTAATGTAGGAAAATGCGAATTATCCATTTTGGCAGGAAGAATTAAAAAAGTAGATTATCTAAATTGTGATAGATTGCAGAGCTCTGAGGTGCAGAGGGACCTGAATGTCCTCGTGCATGAATCACAAAAGGCTAGTGTAAAGGTACAGCAAGTAATTAGCAAAGCTAATTGAATGTTATCAGTTATTGTAAGGGGAATTGAATACAAAAGTGGGGAGGTTGTTCTTCAGTTGTATAGGGCACTATTGAGGCCACATTTGGAGTACAGTGTATAGTATTGGCCACCTTATTTAAGGAAGGATGTTAAATGCATTGTCAGCAATTCAGAGGTTTACCGGACTAATACCTGGAATGGTGGGTTGACTCATAAGAAAAGGGAGGTCAGGCTAGGCTTGTATCCACTGGAGATCAGATGACTGAGAAGCAACTTGATGGAAACATATTTGATCTTGAGGGATATTGACAGAGTGGATGTGGAGAGAATGTTTCCTCTTGTGGGAGAATCTAGAATTAAAGGTCACTGTTCAGAAATAAGGCGTCACACATTTAAAAGAGCTATGAGGCAAATGATGGTTGAGAATCTTTGGAACTCTCTTCCTGAGAAGGGGTGGTGGATGCAGAGTCTTTCAATATTTTTAAGTCAAAAGTGGATAGATTCTTAATAAGCAAGGGGGTGATGGGTTATCTGGGGTATGAGGGAGGTGTGGCTTTTGCTACCAAATAAACCTGTTGGACTTTAACCTGGTGTTGTTAAACGTCTTACTGTGTTTATCTGGGGTAGGCAGGAATGCAGATTTGATGTTACTACCAGATCAGCCTTGAACTTATTAAATGGTAGAGCGGGCACGAGGGGGTGAATGGCCTACTCCTGCTGTTCATATGCCTGAATTGCCACATAAACTCCACCTTCCCACCCTATCCTAATGTCCCTTGATCTCCCCCAGTACCTGTCAGTCTTGTATATACTCAATGAATGAGATTTCACAGCTTTCTGGGATAGCACATTGCCAATAGTCACAATCATTTGAGGGAGGAAATCTCTCATCTCATCTGAAATATTGATGCCCTCTCACTGACTATGAAGCCTGGATCTAGACACTCAGGCTGGGGAAAAAAGTCTTTCAGTTTCTACCCCGTGTCTGAAACAAAAAGAGAAAATACTGGAAAGTCTCAACAGGTCTGACAGCATCTGTGGAGAGAGAACAGAGCCAATGTTTCGAGTCTGGACAACCCTTCATTAGAGCCACATTTGCGGGAGTTTCCTCCAGGTGTTCCGATTTCCTCCCACCATCCAAAGATGCGCAGGTTAGGTGGATTAGCCATGGTAAATGCGCAGGGTTACGGGAGTAGGGCAGGAGGTGGGATGGGTCTGGGTAAGGTGATCTTACGGAGTCAGTGGGCTGAATGGCCTCTTTCTGCACTGTAGGGATTCTATGATCTATCTTATCAAACCTTCTAAGCATTTTATCCGGTTCAAGGTGATCACCTCTCATTCTTCTAAACTCTAGAGGATACAGGCTCAATTCACTCAGCAATTATGTGGGCTTCTTTCAATCTAGTTTTCTGTATTTGCTGCTCAAAAAGTGTGGTCTCCTCTACATTGGGAGACTAAAGTAGATTGGATGACTGTTTTGCACAACTCTGCCGTCCTGTCCACGAGCACGATCCTGACCTTCTAGTAGCCTTGTCATTATAACTCCCTACTTATGTTTTCGTGGTGAAATGTTCTTGGTATACCGCACCGTTCCAGTGAAGCTCAGTGTAAGCTTGAGTAAAAGCATCTCATTTCTCGATTAAGCACTTCACAAGCCTTCTGGACGAAACACAGAGTTCAACAATTTCAGACCATAATCTCTGCTCCATTTTATTTAATTTGATTCACCCATTTCATTTTCTGTTTTTTCACACAGCAACACACCTGCTCCAGCCACATCTTTCCTTTCTTTACTTGCCCCATTGTCTTTTTCTTTGGCCCTGAAACCGTAACTCTTTTGTCATTCAATCCTTCCCGACTCTCACCCGATCACAGACCCTCCCTTTGTCCGTGTCCCGCCCACCCTTTGCTCAAACCCTACTACATCACTAACTTTTCCCAGTACTGATGAAAGATCGCAGACCTGAATCGTTAACTCTGTCCCTCTCCACAAATGCTGCCATAATCTGACTATTTCTAGCATTTCTCATTTTTATTTCCAATTTACTCAATCAATTTTCACTTGACAGCCTTCTCATCCCCAAAATCAATCCAGTGAACATTGGTTACATCTCATTCAAGGCAAATATATCCTTCCTTATTTAAATAGAAATGGTAGACAGAATCCAGGTGCGGTCTCACCTAAGTGCTATGTAATTGCAGCAAACTTTAGTTTCATGCTCAAACCCTTTTATTCAAAAGGCTAACGTGCTATTTGCCTTCTTAATTGCTTTCTGTACGTGCACATTAACATTCTGTGATTCAAGAACACAGTTCCCAGACCCCTCTGAATACTGGCTCCTTACATAGAACATAGAACATTACAGCGCAGTACAGGCCCTTCGGCCCTCGATGATGCGCCGACCAGTGGTACCAATCTAAAGCCCCTCTAATCTACTCTATTCCAATATCATCCATATGTTTATCCAATAACCACTTGAACGCTCTCAACGTTGACGAGTCCACCACTGCTGCAGGCAGGGCATTCCACGCCCTTACCACTCTCTGAGTAAAGAACCTACCTCTAACATCTGTCCTATATCTCTCACCCTTCAATTTAAAGCTATGTCCCCTCGTGCTAGCCAACACCATCCGAGGAAAAAGGCTCTCACTATCCACCCTATCTAATCCTCTGATCATCTTGTATGCCTCTATTAAGTCACCTCTTAACCTTCTTCTCTCTAACGAAAACAACCTCAAGCCCCTCAGCCTTTCCTCATACGATTTTCCCACCATACCAGGCAACATCCTGGTAAATCTCCTCTGCACCTTTTCCAACACTTCCACATCTTTCCTATAATACGGCGACCAGAACTGTACACAATACTCCAAATGCGGCCACACCAGAGTTTTGTACAGTTGCAGCATGACCTCCTGGCTCCGAAACTCAATCCCTCTGATTGCTAACACACCGTACGCCTTCTTAACAACCCTATCAACCTCGGTGCCAACTTTCAGGGATCAATGCACATGGACACCCAGATCCCTCTGTTCATCCACACTACCAAGTATCTTACCATTAGCCCAGTACTCTGTATTCCTGTTACTCCTTCCAAAGTGAATCACTTCACATTTTTCCGCATTAAACTCCATTTGCCACCTCTCAGCCCAGCTCTGCAGCTTATCTATGTCCCTCTGTAACCTGCCACTTCCCTCCGCACTGTCTACAACTCCACCGACTTTAGTGTCATCCGCAAATTTACTAATCCATCCTTCCATGCCCTCATCCAAGTCATTAATAAAAATGACAAACAGCAGTGGCCCCAAAACAGATCCTTGCGGTACACCACTAGTAACTGAACTCCAGGATGAATATTTCCCATCAACCACCACCCTTTGTTTTCTTACAGCTAGCCAATTCCTGATCCAAACCACTAAATCACCCTCAATCCCATGTGTCCGTATTTTCTGCAAAAGCTTACCATGGGGAACCTTATCAAGCGCTTTGCTGAAATCCATATACACCACATCAACCGCTTTACCCTCATCCACCTCTTTGGTCACCTTCTCAAAGAACTCAATAAGGTTTGTGAGGCACGACCTACCCTTCACACCTTCTAAAAAAATCTGCTTCTCCATTTTTTCACCACAGTGGACAATTTCCCATTTCCCTCTTATTATATTCCATCTTCCAGCTTCCTGATCAATCACTTAACTTTCTATGTCCCGATACAGCCTCTGTATTCTTCACAGTTACTTCCTCACCTTACATCATTACCTGGATACTGAGAGGCCCAGATAGAGTGGACGAGGAGAGGATGTTTCCACTAGTGAGAGAGACTAGAACTCGAGGGCACAACCTCGGAGTGAAGAGACGCTCCTTTAAAACCAAGATGAGGAGGAATTTCTTCAGCCAGTGGGTGGTGAATCTGTGGAACTCATTGCCACAGAGGACTGCAGAGGTCAGGTCATTGAGTATTTGTTAGACAGAGATAGATAGGTTCTTGATCAATAAGGGGATCAAGGGTTACAGGAAGAAGGCAGGACAACGGGGATGAGAATCATATCAGCCATGATTGAATGGCGGAACAGACTCGATGGCAGAATGGCCTAATTCTGCTCCTATGAACTACACTCGTATATTCAAATCATTGTTACTGGGTGGGATTTTCCAGTCCTTCCTGCCGGCGGGATCTTCTGGTCTCGCGAAAAGTGACCACCACTGCTCTCTCCTCTCCTCCCAACCGCCCCCCCCACCCCCCCCCCCCCCCCCCCCACATGCACGCTGGTTCCCTGGCAGTGCGGCTGACAAGCAATGCAACTGACCATCGACTTCAGTGGAATTGGAAGATCCTGATGGCAACCATTGGCTAGTCATCTCCGCCACTGGAAAACTCAGCATGGGGTGGGGGATGCGGTGCAGGAATTGACTGCAAACAATTGAGGCCCAAGCATTGATCGCTCGGGCACTCCACTGATTACATCCTCCCATCTCAAAAATGGTCCCATCAACTCCCACTCTTGGCTTGTTGTTCATTAGCCAATCCTCAATCCGTGTTAATACATTATGCCCAATGCCAAGAACCCGAATCTTGTGCAGCGATACCCTGGTGACGGTCGGATCTTATCAAAAATCAACAAGATTACGCTAAAACTTCCAAACGATCTGTGAAACGGTGCATCAGCAACACCTGCAAAAAGCACCGGCTGCATAAAACTTGAATAGTGCTGTCAGCAACATGATTTTCTTTACCTCCATTCAACCGAGAGATTTCAAATCTTGCTTTGTCTTTCTAAATTAAAGGAAATTTGTGCCTAATTATCTGTGCAGGTGTTCTGGCAGCTCAGCAGGTGGAGACGGGTAGCACACTCCTGTCAGTTTCATGCACAACTGCATTGCACAATAACAGCTTTAGAGGGAAAAATACAAACAATAAAAAAGTGAATTGCACATCCTGAGCTGTAAAGAGGATTGACATTTCATATTCCAATTGCCTTCTGTGATATAGTTGTCCACTGTGAATGAAGCAGCTTGGAACAATGGAGCTCACACACTATAACAGTCTAACAGGTAATTGAGACTTCGTGTTGCTTCCACTGACTGCTCACTATAATTTCACTTTAATTTATTTTCAGAAGTAACAGCAAGCAACCTTTTTTTTCTATTCATTTACGGATGTGGGTGTCGCTGGCTAATCCAGCCCATCCCTCGTGGCCCTTCAGGAGGTGGTGGTGAGCCACCTTCTTGAACCACTGCAGTCTCCGAGGTGGAGGAATACTCAACTTGCTGTTAGGGAGGGAATTCCAAGATTTTGAACCACACAGTGAAGGGACGGCGATATATTTCCAAATCATGGTGGTGAGAGACTTGGAGGGAACCTCCAGGTTGTGATGTTCCAAGGTATCTGCTGTTCTTGTCCTTCTCGATGGTCGTGGACATGGCTTTGGAGGGTGCTGCCTAAGGAACTTTAGTGAGTTCCTGCAGGACATCTTGTAGATGATACACACTGCTGCCATTACTTGTTGGTAGTGGAGGAACTGAATGTTTATGGAAGGGGTAGCAATCAAAGGGGCAGCTTTGTCTTGGATGGTATTAAGCTTCCTGAGTGTTGTTGGAGTTGCACTCATCCAGGCAAGTGGAGAGTATTCCATTACACTCCTGATTTGCGCCTTGTAGGCGGCAGACAGGCTTTGCGGGGTCAGGAGGCGAGTTACTTGCCACAGGATTCCTAGCCTTTGACCTGCTCTGGTAACTATACTATTTATATGATTAGTCCAGTTCAGTTTCTGGTAAATGGTAACCCCCAGGATGTTGGTAATGAGGGATTCAGTGATGGTAATGTCATTAAGTTCCAACAAGCTATGGTTAGATCCTCTCTTACTGGAGATGGTCATTGCCTGGCACTTGTGTGGCACAAGTTTACTTGCCACTTGCCAGACCAAGCCTGGATATGGTTCAGGTCTTGTTGCATTTGGACATGAACTGCTTCAGTATCTGGTAAGTCACAAATGGTGCTGAACATTGTACAGTCAGCTGCAGAATGTTCAGCACCCGATTTCAGACCTTATGATGGAAGGAAGATCATTGATGAAGCAGCTGAAGATGGTTGGGCCTCGGACACTGACCCTGAGGACCTTCTGCAGTGATGTCCTGGAGCTGTGATGATTGACCTCCAACCACCACAACTGTCTTACTACATGCCAGGTATGAATCCTACCAGTGGTGAGTTTCCCCCCCCCCCCCGATTCCCATTTACTCCAGGTTTGCTATGGCTCCTGGATGTCATTCTTGTTCAAATACTGCCTTGATGTCAAGGGCAGTTATTTTCACCTATCCTCTGGCATTCAACTCTTTTGTCCACATTTGAGGGGAGCAGTGGAAGGGTGCGTTTCTGAATGGAGGGCTGTGACAAGTTGTGTTCCTCAGGGATCAGTGCTGGGAACTTTGCTGTTTGTAATATATATAAATGATTTGGAGGAACATGTAACTGGATTGATTAGTAAGTTTGCGGACGACACAAAGGTTGGTGGATTTGCGGATAGCGATGAGGACCATCAGAGGATACAGCAGGATATAGATCGATCAGTTGGAGACTTGGGCGGAGAGATGGCAGATGGAGTTTAATCCGGACAAATGTGAGGTAATGCATTTTGGAAGGTCTAATACAGATAGGAAATATACAGTAAATGGCAGAACCCTTAGGAGTATTGATAGGCAAAAGGGATCTGGGTGTACAGGTACACAGGTCACTGAAAGTGGCAATGCAGGTGGAGAAGGTAGTCAAGAAGGCATACGGCATGCTTGTCTTCATCGGCCGGGGTATTGAGTTTAAAAATTGGCAAGTCATGTTGACGCTTTATAGAATCTTGGTGAGGCGGCACTTGGAATATAGTGTTCAATTTTGGTCGCCACACTACCAGAAGGATGTGGAGGCTTTGGAGAGGGTACAGAAAAGATTTACCAGGATGTTGCCTGGTATGGAGGGCATTAGCTATGAGGAGAGGTTGGAGAAACTTGGTTTGTTCTCACTGGAGCAACGGAGGTCGAGGGGAGACCTGATAGAAGTCTACAAGATTATGAGAGGCATGGACAGAGTGGATCGTCAGAAGCTTTTTCCCAGGGTGGAAGAGTCAATTACTAGGGGGCATGGGTTTAAGGTGCGAGGGGCAAGGTTTAAAGGAGATGTACGAGGCAGATTATTTACACAGAGAGTGGTGGGTGCCTGGAACTCGTTGCCGCGGGAGGTAGTGGAAGCGGATACGGTGGTGACTTTTAAGGGGCGTCTTGACAAGTACATGAATGAGATGGGAATAGAGGGATATGGTCCTCGGAAGGGTAGGGAGTTTTAGTTGAGTCAGGCAGCATGGTCGGCGCAGGCTTAGAGGGCCGAAGAGCTTGTTCCTGTGCTGTAATTTTCTTTGTTCTTTGAACCAAGATCAGGATCTGAGTGACCTTGGCAGAACTCAAACTGAGCTTGTGAGCAGATTATTGCTGAGCTTGGTAGAGCTGTTGATGACTTCTTCCATCACTTTACTGATGAGAGAGAGTAGACTGATTGGGCAGTAATTGGCCAGGTTAGATTTGCCCTGTTTCTTGTGTACAGGACCTATCTGGGCAATTTTCCACATTGTCAGTGTTGTAACTGTACTGGAACAGCTTGGCTGGGGACACAGCAAGTTCTGGCGCACAAGCCTTAAGCACTATCGCTGGAATATTATCAGGGCCCATAGCCTTATATTATCCAGAGCCTTCAGTGATTTCTTGATATCATGTGAAGTGAAATTAATTGGCCACTCTGCACTTCTGGCTGAATACTGTTGCAAATGCTTCAGCCTTAGCTTTTGTACAGATGTACTGGGCTCCCCCACCATTGCAGAGCCTCCACCTCCAGTGAGTTATTTAATATTCTACCACAATTCAGACTGGATGTGACAGGACTGCAGTGCTTAGACCTGATCCGTTAGTTGTGGAATTGCTTAGCTCTATTACTTGCTGCTTATGCTGTTTGGCATGCAAGTAGCCCTGTGTTGTAGCTTCACCAAGTTGATGCCTCATTTTTAGGTATGCCTAGTGTCACTCCTGGCACACCCTCCTGCATTTTTTTCATTGAACCAGAGTGATTTGGTGGTAATGATGGAGTGGGGGATGTGCCAGGCCACGAGGTTACAGATTGTGGTCGAGTACAATTCACTGCTGAAGACCCACAGCGCCTAATGGAGGCCCGATCTCGAGTTGCTCTATCTGTGCAAAGTCTATCCCATTTAACATGGTGGTAGTGCCACACAACACGATGATGGGTATCCTCAGTGTGTAGGCAGAACTTTGTCTCGACAAGGACTTTGCAGTCGTCGCTCCCACCAATGCTGTCATGGACAGGCGCGTCTGCAGCAGGCAGGCGGGTGAGGATGAGGTCAAGTATGTTTTGCCCTCTTGTTGGTTCCCTTACCACTTCCCACAGTCCCAGTCAAGCAGCTATGTCCTTTAGGACCCGGGAGGCTCAGTCTGTGGTGGTAATACCAAGCCACTCTTGGTAATGGACATTGAAGTCCCCCACCAGAGTACATTCTGCACCACTGCCATATGCAGCGCTACGTCCAAGGTGGTGTTCAACATGGAAGAGGACTGATTCATCAGCTGAGGGGGACGTTACGTGACAATCAGCAGGAGGTTTCCTGCCCATGTCTGACCTGCTGCCATGAGACTTCATGGGGTTCAGAGTTGATGTTGAGGACTCCTAGGGCAACTTCCCCACGACTGTATACCAACGTGCTGCCACCTCTGCTGGGTCTGTCCTGCCAGTGGGACAGGTCATATTTAGGAATGAGGATGGTGGTTTCTGGGACATTATCTGTAATGAATGACTCCATGAGTATGATGACATCAGGCTGTTTGACTAGACTGAGAGACAGCTCTCCCAATTTTGGCACAAGCCCCCAGATGTTAGTAAGGAGGACTTTGCAGAGTTGACAGAGCTGGATTTGTCGTTGTCGTTTCCGGTGCCTAGACCGATGCCAAGTGGTCCATCCGGTTTCATTGAATCATAGAAACCCTACAGTGCAGAAGGAGGCCATTCGGCCCATCAAGTCTGCACCGACCACAATCCCACCTGGGCCCTAGCCCCCATATCCCTACATATTTACCCGCTAATCCCTCTAGCCTACTCACCTCAGGACACTAAGGGGCAATTTTAGCATGGCCAATCAACCTAACCCGCACATCTTTGGACAGTGGGAGGAAACCGGAGCACCCGGAGGAAACCCACGCAGACACGAGGAGAATGTGCAAACTCCACACAGACAGTGACCCAAGCCGGGAATCGAACCCAGGTCCCTGGAGCTGTGAAGCAGCAGTGCTAACCACTGTGCTTCCCGTGCTTTGGCTTTTCTTTGTAGCGGTTGAGTACAACTGAGTGGCTTGCTAGGTTATTTACGAGTCAACCACATTGCTGAGATTCTGGAATCACATTTTAAAAAAATGTTTTTTTATTAGTCACAAGTAAGGCTTACATTAACACTGCAATGAGTTACTGTGAAATTCCCCTCTTCGCCACATTCCAGCGCCTTTTCAGATCAATGCACCTAACCAGCATGTCTTTCGGACTGTGGGAGGAAACCAGAGCACCCGGACTAAACCCACGCAGACACGGGGAGAATGTGCAAACTCCACACAGACAGTGACCCAAGCCGGGAATTGAACCCAGGTTCCTGGCGCTGTGAGGCAGCAGTGCTAACCACTGTGCCATCATGCTGCCCTGGTCATGTAGGCCAGACCAGCTGAGGACAGATTTCCTTCCACAAAGGACATTGATGAACCAGTTGGGTTTTTACGACAATCAATAATGGTTTCATGGTCACCTTTAGATTTTTAATTCCAGATGTTTTTATTTAAATTCCACCATCTGCCGCGGTGGGATTCGAACCCAGGACCCAAAAGATTACCCTGGGTCTCTGGATTACTAGTCCAGCAATGAAATGACTACACCACTGCCTCCCCGTCAACCATGTGTTTGGGTAAGCCAAAAATGCTGTTGGGTATGTAGCTGTGCGCTGCTCAAATTATAATCTTCATGCAAATTTTATTTTTTTAAATTTACAATTATTTGTACATTGCATAGTTCTTCTCATGAACATAGAAAACTTCTTTCCATTCACTATTTCTTACTGCAGTTAAAGCAGCTTTATAAAGGTTATATATTTCACCAGGCCAATGAGTATACGTTACAAATCCACCATTTTGACTGAAGCACCAAGCACTCCTTTCCTTTCACCCAATTTTTCAAATTAAAACAACAACATGACAGCACACACCTTTCATACTCCAATTCTCAGTGCAACCTGGCACCACGTCTTATGGAAAACGCCATCAATGACAGGAATTTTCAGAAGCAACTCAATATATTTATGCTCTCCGTTACTGCAAATTTATGGCAAGACCCATTCTTCCAATTTAAAAAAGGTCACACGTTTTCAGCTTTTTCTCAGACATGGATCTTCCATTGCTAGGTGCCAGTTTAGGGAGAGATGGCGGGAAGGTGATCTGTCCCCCAGCATGCACCAAAACGCCAATAAAACTGGCCACTAAGTTATAGAGTCATAGAGGTTTACAGCATGGAAACAGGCCCTTCGGCCCAACTCATGATGGTTGGCCCAAGGTGACTCGTTCTCTCTCCTCCACAAAAAGGAACAAACTGGCTATTATGTAAATTTGTACAGCTACAACCAGGACCATGAACAGTTTTATGGATTGGCCTATTATGGACTGGTCTGAGGGTGGCACGGTGGCACAGTGGCTTGCTCTGCTGCCTCACAGCGCCAGGGACCTGGGTTCGATTCCTGGCATGGGTCACTGTCTGTGCAAAGTTTGCACATTCTCCCCGTCTGTGTGGGTTTCCTCCGGGTGCTCCGGTTTCCTCCCACCATCCGAAACATGTGCTGGTTAGATGCATTGACCGTGTAAAATTCTCGCTCAGTGTACCCGAACAGGCGCCAGAGTGTGGCAACTAGGGGATTTTCACAGTAAATTCAATGTAGTGTTAATGTAAGACTACTTGTGACACTAATAAATAAATTCTTTAAAAACTGTTGGGCTCTCCAGTTTCCTATTGTACTGGCACTGTGAAATAATTGAGAGATGGTTCAGTAGCTTTAGGGATATGCCATCGTTGTAATAAAGACAGATTTTTGGTTGCTCAGGGAATCAAGAAAAATGGGCAGGAAAGTAGAGATAAGTCCAAGATCGCCCCTGATTGTATCGAATGGCAAAGCATGTTCAAATGGCCATATAGTCTTTCTATAGTAAAACAATGAATCAATTCAGAGGTCTACGGTTTAAAACTCAACTTTGTACTCATTGGTGCATGACGAAGAGTGGGGAGAGGTCTTTAGAGTGCCTGAATGTCACATCAGGAGCCTCAGAGGTATCACAGCCAATGGCTTGCCCCAACTGCATCAGTGAGCTGATTATGCAGATCAATATTACCATGATGCAATCATTTCATTCGGAATTTCAGATTAGCTCACTGCGCTGAGCATGCCCACTTTCAAAAAATGTTCAAGTCACAGACACTCAGCTGCTGCATTCAATGTTCAGGAAGTTCTAAATACAGCTTTTTTTGCACTCAGTCAAAAGATGATGTTTGTTATTTAAGCCACTGAAATTCTCTCAGAAAAAATAGGGACCAAAAACAGTCCAATTTCAGGGGCTACATCCAAGGACACCTGAAATACATCAAACACACATCCCTTGTGAACACCTTAAAACAGTCATATGGTCCATTTGCTAAATTTATCCAATAGAATCCCCACAGTGCAGAAGGAGGCCATCCGGCCCATCGAACTTGCACTGATAACAATCCCACCCAGGCCTTATCCCCACATCCCCTGACACTAAAGGGCAATTTAGCATGGCCAATCAACCTAATCCGCACATCGTTGGAGTGTGGGAGGAAACCCACGCAGACATGGGGAGAACATGCAGATCCACGCAGACAATGACCCAAGGCCAGAATTGAACCTGGGTCCCTCACGCTGTGAGGCAGCAATGCTAACTACTGGGCCACTGTGCCGCCCTCAGACAAGACCTCAGGCTTAGTTCAGAACAAGCCAAGCGTTGCTGACTTCTGATGCAAGCTGGGAGTATACACTGACCATTTTATGCTTGCAAACAACCTTAAACAAATATCATCTCCGACTCTCAGTTGCAACAGTGACATGTGCAGGCAATTTAATATCCCACACGATGCGCACAATATGTACTAAACCTCATGAAAAAGTATTTTGAAATGCTAGGCTAGCTAATCAAACAATTAAGAAACAGCTGAGATTTCATTTCATTTTGATCAATTATTTTGAACTCGGGAATTTAAACACATTCACTGCACAATTTCTTTGTTTGGTTTTCTTGCTAATGATGGGAAAAACTTATATTGGGATGTCAAATTTGGTTATCCATTCATTAGCCTCCTGAGATGCTGCATGGAGAAACTAAGTGTCTACGACAAAAGATCTCAGCGGGCAGGGTGACAGGATCTGTCCCTGGTTTGGGACTCATAGCCACAAGCGCACTCAGGTGGACTCTGCTTTTCCATTTAATGGGATGCAGTGAGGAAACTAGCACAAGTGAGGAAATTTTCAATTGCCAGTGACTTGACCTAGAAATGGTTGGAGGGGATGGGGAATGGAGGGAGGTTGGTGGGAAGTTACTGGTGATCAATGTTGCCGAGTTTCAGCAAGGGTATTGACAAAGCAGTGCAAAAATCTCAGAGAATTATTGCACGGTGCAAACAGTGGCACGACCCACTGCTGCCATAGTTTCCATGGATTTCTATGACACAGAATGAACCCAATATCATTGTTGCACCATAGAATCATTGAATCCTGACAGTGCAAGAGGTGGACATTTGGCCCATCGAGTCTGCACCGACCACAATCCCACCCAGGCCCTGTCCCCCAACCCTACTTATTTACCCTGACACGAAGGGGCAATTTAACATGGCGAATTAACCTAACCGGCACATCTTTGGATTGTGGGAGGAAACCCACGCAGACACAGGGAGAATGTGCAAACTCCACACAGACAGTAACCCAAGCCGGGAATCAAACCCGGGTCCCTGGCACTGTGAGGCTGCAGTGCTAACCACTGTGCCACCGTGTTGTCCACCACTCCAATGTCATAAAGCTTCCTGAAATCCTGGGACAATTTTGATACCATCTGCAGAAAATTCAAAGTATAGATTTCCCCATCCACCAGACTGGTGGGATAATGAGACAGTATGTAATAAGATCCGAGTTCGCAAATATAAATATTATTAGTATCAATTAATATTTAAATATACATCACCAAAAGAATTAAGACAAAATTGGCCACTAGAAATAATTCAAAGAAAATATTTTAATATTCAACATAATGCATCTGTAGACCTGCTTTCTGTGCATCTTGGTACAACATTATGCAGACTGTGACTCTGGCGGTTAGGATTTCTCTTACAGTGTGGGTGTTCCGAGTTTTCTCTCATTCTCAAACTAATACTCTTTGGTTCCCACTGAAACTGTGCCAACAATTGACTATTAGCCCTTAGGCAGGCCAAGCTGTCCAATTCACAATGTACTTGCAAATTCAGCCAACCATTGCCTTGCATCTCTCTCACCAGGTTCTCCTACTGCAGAGGTCTTTTGGCTGAGAACGTCATTCCATCCCTGGGAACATCCAGATGTCCTGAAGGGTGGAATACACTAAGCCTCACTAGAAAAAATGCTGGTTTTAAACCTCAAGCTTAAGAAATGAGGAGGAAAATGTGAACCTGGATTTTACAGCAGTATTCATCCATATCACATCTTTGCGGAAATGGAAGCTGTTATAATGTCCTTAGAATTATGCTGCTTATCCAAAAGAAACTTTGTTTTTGTAAGAATATTTTAAACAATAGCCATTTCGCCTATTTCCAAACTCCCGTTGAAATATTATGCAAGGTCTCTTCTACTTCACTAAAGACAAATTAAGCACAGCTCCAGAACACTTAGGCCCAAATTTTGCAGTCAGCAACAAAAGGACGACATTACTGCTTGCCTCAAAGAAACTGCCCACAAACATCCAACAAGCTGTACGGTATTGATCTCCCTTACCACAATGCCAATTTCATTCTGGCTCCTGCTACAGGAGATCGCTGGCAACGAAGAACAGTGAATACATCGAGTAGGCTGAGCCGCTAATCAGATTGAAGAATTCACACAGACAATAAACCAAGATGCAAAATGTGCTGATTACCATTCACATTATGAACATTTTATTAAGGGTGAAATAAAGATCAGGGCATACACGTGGGATTAACATAGTAGTTGAAATAGCAAATGCATTTTAAAAAATCATTTTTATTACTTAATAAAAATCTATGGATGTTTTAAATCATGGAATGAAGAGAATGTCACTCCAGACCTTCTAAAATCACCTTTTCAGGGCCAGGGATGTTGCTCAGTAGTAATTATGACTTTGTATGCTGTTAAAAACTCAGCTACACTTCATTCAACGTGTGTATGTTTTCAATGGTTTTTACAAAAAGAGGGCATAAAAAGCTAAATTTCTCAACAAGTCACTGCATCACTAGTGAGGACTCCAGCACCGTGTGAAGAGCAGAGTATCCCCGGATTTCTGCATTTAATTGCAGCCGCGCAGACGCTAGAAGCTGCTGTCAGTGTCACACAGAGAAGCACATTGATATCACTACAACCATAACATTCAGGCCTAAAAGTTTACATGCTACAATGTAAAAGAGCCTGGAAGATCAGTCAATTGCTTGATTATTAATGAGAAGGATATGAACCGTGTGCCTTAGAGCTGTCATAGAAACATATAAGATAGGAGCAGGAGGAGGTCTTTCGGCCCTTTGAGCCTGCTCCACCATTCATTACGATCACGGCCGATCATCCAACTTAAAAGCCTGATCCAGCTTTCGTCCCTTTGATCCCCTTCACCTCAAGTGCTATATCTAACTGCTTCTTGAAAACATTCAATGTTTTGGCCTCAACTACTTTCTGTGGTAGCGAATTTCACAGGCTCACCACTCTCTGGGTGGAGAAATGTCTCCTCATCTCCATCCTATATGGTCCACTCTGTATCCTCAGACTGTGACCTCCGGTTCTGGACAGCCCCATCATTGGGAACATCCTTCCTGCATCTACCCTGTCTAGCCTTGTTAGAATTTTATGGGTTTCTATGAGATTCCCCCCGCCCCGCCTTCATTCTTCTGAACTCTATTGTCCATTTTAAATCGCCTCTGCTGGCTATTGAGTATCAGTCCAGAGATTACAAGTTCAAATCCCATCACGACAAGTTGTGTAACCGAATATAATAAATTGGATAGTTGTGTGAACTGCCACAGTAAGCTGACCATGAAAGCTGCTGTACAATCTCAAAATGTAGCTTGTTAATCGATAGCCTTCAGAGAAGAGAAACTGCTGTCCTTGACCTCATCAGGACTCAAGTCACATGGTTGACTCCTTGGTTCCGATTTTATCCTAATCTGCCCATTGGAAAGGGAGCATGTTTGGGTTCAATGTCACATTTTACTTTGTGTTCGCTTCAGTTGGGGGTATAAAATGAGCGCTTGACTCTAACTGACACGTCATATCAAAGTTGGTGTGGTAATATCTAGCAAGTCGATTGAGAAGGAAAAGAAGAGCAGAGTAGTGCGTGTCACCCACATCTTGAGAACCATTTGTTTTAAAATCTCCACACAGCCTGCCAAATGCCCAATAATGTGATTAAATACGAGAAACCAATGCAGCTACCAGAAAAGTGTCAATGAGATTCAAAGTATAATACAATTAAGGGGTAGAGAAACTAGTTTAAGTTACAATTATTCAAGAAAAATTAACCTTATTATTCAATCTCCTTAAAAACAAGTCTCTTGAGTATCCCTCTTGATTTTGTTGTCATAAGAACCATTTTAGGCTCTCTGCACATGGACAAGATTTAAATCAACATTGTATTTACTTTAATAGAAAGAAAATGACATACCATGTTATAAGAACCACGACAGTGCAGAAGGTGGCCATTTGGCCCACTGAGCCTGCACTGACAACAATCCCACCCAGGCCCTATCCCTGTAACCCCACATATTTGTCCTGCTAATCCCTCTGACACTAAGGGGTAATTTAGCATGGCCAATCAACCTAACCTGCACATCTTTGGACTGTGGAAGGAAACCGCAGCACCCAGACGAAACCCATGCAGACACGAGGAGAGCGTGCAAACTCCACATAGTCAGTCACCCAAGGCCAGAATTGAACCCGAGTCCCTGGTGCTGTGAGACAGCAGTGCTAACCACTGTGCCACCGTGTCAATGACCATTCTGAACGGGGTTTTTTTTTAACTGTTGTACTTGGTCACTGGGCTGCTTCACAATACTCTCAGCATTCATTTTTCTTCCAATTTTCTCCCCATTCCTGCCTCCCACCGTCTCCAAAGGATGTATAGAATTCGCTGGAAAATGATACCCGAGTGTTCCATTCTTTAATTAGAGGATTTAGTGTTGGCAAACTTGTTGGAACTTCACAGATGAACTGGACATTTCCCTCCCCAATATTCCCAAGAGTTATTTCCGGCAAAGTCACAGGATGAAAATTCAGAATTTGAACTTTGACTCAGCCCAGGGTGAACTACAGGACCATTACTATCACTCCAGCTTAGGTTAGATAGCTCAGCACACAGTACAAATCAAACCTGATCTATATTGTTTAGCATCATACTGCACTGGCTTCAACAGCAACCAACATATATCCAACGTGGTAAATTTTATCAGGATGATCACTATTATATCTACTGGTAAGTGCCTATGGCATGTCCCATAGTCAATTAATGGATATATTTATTTAAAATTAAGATTAAGGAATGGCAAACTAGTTGGAAGAGCAACTTCAGAAATTGGTTCTGCACCACAATATGTCATTAAATAAGTATATAATTATAAAAGTGTGAATTATTGAATTTTAAAATGGCAATGGCCTGAAATTAGAATGGGGCAAGTTGACCATAGGGGATGTTAACAACCTTATTTTCATCCTGCAGAAAGGTTGTGATCAACAAAGTGCTGATGGTGTGCTGCGCTGTCAGGAGTGCCATCTACTAACATTTGGCTACCACATCTGCCCTCACAAGTGAACGTACGAGGACCCAAGAGAATGGGTTTGACCTTGCCAATGTTTAAATGGAGGAAATGGTGGCTCAGCCAAACACTTAGGGTGCCCATCGTAACATCTAAATCGCTCCTTAACGTTTTCAGAATTTTTAGTCCCACTGCCTGAAAGGCAATTCCAAGAAACGACTACTCTCCGCACGAAGACCCTCCCTGATAACATTCCTGAATGTAATCTTTCACTAAAGAACAAAGAACAAAGAAAATTACAGCACAGAAACAGGCCCTTCGGCCCTCCAAGCCTGCACCGACCATGCTGCCCGTCTGAACTAAAATCCTCTACCCTTCCGGGGACCATATCCCTCTATTCCCATCTTATTCATGTATTTGTCAAGATGCGCCTTAAAAGTCACTACCGTATCCGCTTCCACTACCTCCCCCAGCAACATGTTCCAGGTACCCACCACTTTCTGTGTAAAAAATCTGCCTCGTACATGGTTTATACCCATGTCTGCCTGTTTGCACTTACAGCTTAACTGAAATCATGCTCCACATTAATGTTTTTTTTAAGTCCACTAATTTCTTTATATTACTCTTATATGACCTTATACATTTTATTTATCCTTCCCCATAACGTAATTCTCTGACTCTAGGCGTAAGTCTTTTAACCTTTTTCTGCATGATTTTCAGGGTTCGCAAGTATTTCTGAACCAAAGTGAACAGAAGTGAATACTGAGTTACAATTGGATTGGACCATGAAGTGGCTTCAATAGGGTGATTTCAGACTCATAAGGGCCAATTCATGTCCAGATGCCAATCAGATGCAACACACACACAACATAGAGTCCACTGGTCTTAACCTGATCCCATCTATATTTCCAAATTATTTTTATTTATTTGTGAGACAATGAGCGTCGCTGGCTGGCCAGCATTTATTGCCCATCAATAGCTGTCCTTGAAACTGAGTGCCTTGCTAGGAGGCCATATCACAGGGCAATTTAAAAGTCAACCACATTGCTGTGGCTCTGGAGTCACGTGTGGGCCAGACCAGGTAAAGAAGGAAGATTTCCTTTCCAAAAGGACATTAGTGAACCACTTGGATTTTTCTGACAATTGACAATGGTTTCGTGGTCAGATTTTAAAAAAATTATTGAATTCAAATTCCACCATCTGCTGTGGCAGGATTTGAGCCTGGGTCCCCAGAACATTAGCTGAGTTTCTGGATTAATAGTCAAGTGATAATATCACTAGGCCATCGCCTCCCCATTTCCAAATTCAGGTCATTTAAGCAGGCAAGATGCTGTCCCAACACAAGCCAACCTATTGTCAGGGCGTAGTGCCTGAAATGGGAGTGGCCAACAGCAGTGGCAATGGTTCCCTATCTTGTAGATTGCTAATCCAGTAACAACAGCCAGAAGGAATGAGGAGGAGGCCTCCAGCAATACCCGCACCTCCCACCACTCTCTAGTTTTCCAGCACCAGATAGGATTTACCTTTCATTGACATTGTTGCGAAGGTCACTTACATAGCAATAACCTCCCCACCAAAGCTTAATTTGTGTTCCACCAGGGCCACGTGGAGTGAATCAAATTGGCTGAAAACTGGCATCTGTGATGTTGGGGCTCTCCGGAGGAGGCAAAGTTGGATCATCGGCTTGGCTGAAGATGGTTGTGAATTATTCAGCCTTATCTTTTGCACTGATGTGCTGAACTCCTCTATCATTGAGGATGGGGATATTTGTGGAGCCTCCTTCTCCAGTGAGTTGTCTAATTGTCCAGCATCTTTCACAGCTGGATGAGGCAGGATTGCAGAGCTTAGATCTGATCTGCAGCACCTCGGTGTTGGATCTGGCCTACCAGTGAGATGGTAGTAAGGGTGTGGTAGTGTCTCAGGCCCAAGCATCATCGACTCCTCCTTCTTCTTAGGCAATTCCTCAGGATTGAGGATTACTTGCTTTCACCCTAGTTGGATGGGTTCTGAGATGGTTGACTAGAGTAATGTGTGATCTGCAGACTCTGCCACATGCAGAGTAAATGTTGCTTGAAGGTAGCTGAGGTGCTTAAAGTTTATGCCTGCTCTGACACCTCGATTATGCTTACGTGCTTCAGATGGAGTCTCTTACATTCAATGTCTCCTCTGAATAAACATTCTCTATTTTGGGCGGTCACAGGCGAGAGTCTCCCACCATTCAGGGTGATGTTTGAGCTCTTCAGGGAAGCTTTAGGGACATCTCTGAAGCATTTCTGCTATCTCACTGGGAGTCTGCTGCTGCATCTGAGTTCCATGTGCAAAAATCGTTTCACGAGTCTGGTGTCAGGCCGATGAATGGCATGTTTCACCCAGGGAAACAGAGAAAATAGAATCATAGAATCATAGAAACCCTACAGTGCAGAAGGAGGCCATTCGGCCCATCGAGTCTGCACCGACCACAATCCCACCCAGGCCCTACCCCCACATATTTACCCGCTAATCCCTCTAACCTACGCATCTCAGGACTCTAAGGGGCAATTTTTAACCTGGCCAATCAACCTAACCCACACATCTTTGGACTGTGGGAGGAAACCGGAGCACCCGGAGGAAACCCACGCCGACACGAGGAGAATGTGCAAACTCCACACAGACAGTGACCCAAACCGGGAATCGAACCCAGGTCCCTGGAGCTGTGAAGCAGCAGTGCTAACCACTGTGCCACCGTGCCGCCCTAAGGAAGGAGCAGGAAGAGACTCTCTGGTCCTTCAACTTGCTCTGACAGTCATTATCATCATGGCTGATTATCCAACTCAGTAACCTGTTCCTGCTTTCCTCCCATACCCTTTGGGGCGGCACGGTGGCACAGGGCACTGCTGCCTCACAGCACCAGGGACCCGGATTCAATTCCTGGCTTGTGTCATTGTGCAGACTCCACACAGACATTCTCCCCATGTCTGCGTGGGTTTCCTCCGGGTGCTCCGATTTCCTTCCACAGTGCTAGTTAGGTGGATTGGCCATGCTAACTTCTCCCTCAGTGTATCCGAACAGGCGCCAGAGTGTGGTGACTAGGGGATTTTCACAGAAACCTCACCGTAGTGTTAATGTAAACCTACTTGAGATACTAATAAAACAAAACTTAAAAACTTTAAAATTTCCCCTTTGCCCCAAGTGCTATGTCTAACTCCTTCTTGAAAACGAAGAATGTTTTGGCCGTAACTACATTCTGTAGTAGCAAATTCCACAGGCTGGGTGAAGAAATTCTCCTCATCTCAGTCCTGAAAGCTTTACCCTTTCCTTGGACTATGACCCCAGATTCTAGACACCCCCACCATTGGCAACATCCTTCCTGCACCTACTCTGTCTGGTCCTGTTTGAATTTTCAAGGTTTCTATGAGATTCTAAACTCCAGCAAATATAATCCTAACCGACTCAATCTCTCCTTATATGTCAGTCCTGCCATCCCAGGGATCAGTCTGGTAAACCTTCTCTGCACTCCCTCTATAACAATGACATCGTTCCTCACATAAGGAGTCCAACATTCTACACAATATTCCAGGTGTGGCCTCATCAAGGCCCTATATGATTGCAGAAAGTAAATTCCGCTCCTGTACTCGAATCCTCTCGTTATGAAGGCCAACATACCATTTGCCTTCTTTACCGCCTGCTGCTCCTGCATGCTTACCTTCAGCGACTGGTGTACGAGGACATTCAAGTCTTGCTGCACATTCCCTTCACTTAATTTATAGTCATTCAGATAATAAGCTGTCTACCTATTACTGCTACCAAAGTGGATAACTTCATACTTATCCACATTATACGGCATCTGCCATGAATTTGCCCATTCACTCAGCTTGTCCAAATCACACTGAAGCAACTCTGCATCCTCCTCCCAGCTCACCCAGCTTTGCATCAACTGCAAATTTGGAGAAATTAGATTTGGTTCCTTCACCTAAGTCATTAATATAAATAGCGAACAGCTGGGGTCCGAGCACCGATCCCTGCAATACCCCACTAGTCACTGCCTACCCTTTGCAAAATGACCCATTTATTCCTGGTTTTGAGTGACTAGCGCCTGAATGCCACAACTCAAGAGAAAAGCAATAGTCCTATAGGCAACTGAAGGCAGCAGTACAGCCCAAAACCAACAATATAAATAACAAATAGCATTAGAACGAGTGTGGGCAATCCAACAATCATGGAAACCTATGACATGCATGGTTTCTTGAGCACTGTCAAGACGATCAATGACCCAAGTACCCAAGGGTTCACCCTGCTGACAGTCAAGCACGGAGGGGAGTTCTTCAAAGGATAGAGAGGTAATCAGTATCCGGCAGACATTTTGAAGAACTTCTCAACTGAGATTCTGTCTTTGACTTGAACATCCTTAACTCTATTTCTCAGTCTCAGAGTTACGCCGATCCATCCTCCAAATGACCTTGCACCATCAGAAGGTTAGAAGTGAGGTTGCTAACTGATGATTATATTGTGTTCTGTTGCATTTGGAACGCCTCAGACAATGAAAAAATCTATGTCCATGTGCAGCAAAATCTGGGCAATCTTCAACCTTGGACTGATAAATGGCATGTAAAAGCCACACCACACAAGTTCCAGATAATGACTCGAACAAGAGAGATCACAGTTAAATTTGTTTCACATTACCATCACTGAGTTATCCACCATTTAAATGCTGGACATCATTGATGACCGGAAACTAAACTGGATCAACTACATAAATACCATGGCCACTCAGAAACGTTAGAGACGAGGTATTTTGTGTTTCGTGGCTCACTTGCTCTTTTCCCCAAAGTTTCTACATCGCCCCAGAAGACAGAAGTAGGGAGTATGATGGAATATTTTCCATTTACCTGGATGGGTGCAGTTGTAACAACACTCAAAAAACTCAACATATCCAGCTGTTGTCTTTATCAGCATTTCATCCATTAGGCTAAACATCTGTTGTTTCAGTGTGCACTGCACCAATTTGCCAACGTTTATTCAATAGTACCTCACAAGCTCACAGGGCAGGATTCTCCAGCTCCCCCACGATATGTTCCTTGGTGGCAGGAGGCAGCCCGCCCGTCATAGGCTAGCAGCCGGTCTTCTGGTTCTGGTCCTGCTGCTGTCACTGGGATTTCCCATTGAATCCATCTCACACCACCGGGAAACCCACAGTGGGGATGCACCATCGCGGGACTGGAAGACCCACCAGCAGGAAGGGCTGGAAAATTCTATCCATAACCTCCACCACCTAAAAGGGTAAGGCAGCAAGTGTGTGGGAACACCATCACCATCAATTTCTCCTACAATCAGAGTGACTTGGGAATTTATTGCTGTCCTTTCATCATTGCTGTGTTAACGTTCTGGAAAAATGGATTACAATCACCACACAGGTGTAAATGATTTAAAAAGATCCACCTTCAACTTCTCAGGGCAACTGTGGAGGAACAATTAATCCTACAGCAACACCCTATATCCCAAGAATGAATAATTATATTTGTGTACAGCTTGGGTGGTATAAACAAATAACATTAAGGTAGAACTTTCATAGAATCATAGAATCCCACAGTGCAGAAGGAGGCCATTCAGCCCATTGGATCTGCACCAACTTTCTGACAGAGCATCTTACCAAGGTCCTCTCCTCTGCCCTATCTATCCCCATAACCCCACACACTTACCATGGCTAATCCATCTAACCTTTCCATCTTAGGACACTCAGGGGCAACTTTACCATGGCCAACCCACCTAAGCTGCACATCTTTGGATTGTGGGAGGAAACCCACACCAGCACAGCCAAGACCGGAATCAAACCTGGATCCCTAGTGCTATGAGGCAGCAGTGCTAACCACTGTGCCGCCTTTATCAAATGACATCTGGTTTATCAAAGCACACCTGGCTTGTTGCTTCCTCAAAGAAATCAGGAGGATTGGTAAGGCAGGATCTTCCCCTTTATAGCCATATGGACTGCTATTGGTTACAGTTAATACTGGAGGAGCCAAGAACCACTTCAGGATGTGGTTCTCCAAAGCATATCCAAAGGCACCAGTTCTTGCTGTCAGCAAATACAAATGCCTATAATCACATTTTCTCTGCCTATGGTTGTGCAATCAGTCTAGACTGGCAATATGTTTATGTGAATTGGTATCCTGTCCCCAAGCAGGTTCACAGGCAAAAAATAATGTTACGATCAGTTTGTGTATTTTTCTGATTTGTAGAATCAGAGAGTTGTACAGCACAAAAAAGGCCCTTCGGCCCATCATGTCTGTGCCAGCCATCAAGCACGGACCCATTCTAATTTCATTTTCCATTTGGTCTGTAGCATTGTATACATTTCAAGTGCTCATCTAAATGCTTCTTAAAATGTTCTGAGGGTTCCCACCTCTAACACTCCTTCAGGCAGAGAGTCCCAGATTCCCACCACCCTCTGGATGATACCGTTTTTCCTCAAATCCTCTCTAAACCTCATGCCCCTTACTTAAAATCTATGCTCCCTGGTTATTGACCCCTCTACTAAGTAGAAAAGTTCCTTGCTATCCATGTCCCTCACAATTTTGTACACCTCAAACAGGTCTCCCCTCAGCCTTCTCTGATCTAAAGAAAACCACCCCAGCCTAACCAGCCTCTCTTCATAGCCGAAACACTCCAACCCAGCAGTATTCTGGTGAATCTCTTCTGCATCCTTTCTAGTGCAATCACATCTTTTTATTGGTTCATGGCCAACACTGGCTATCCCTCAGAGGGTATTCTGGAGTCAAATATTGGCCACACCAGTTTTGTGACATTCAGTAATGGCCATCTTCAGACATTTAATTCCAGGTTTTTACTGAATTTGATTGGATTTGAATCCAGATCCCTAGAGTCCCTGGGGACTCCAGAATATTCAACCAGTGACAATACCACCTCCCCGACAATAGAGAGAGAGAGAGAGTATAGAGGTTCACTAGGCATGGGAACACCATTACAGTACACAGTATCACAATAAGGACATATTGTACTTACATGCAAGTTTATATTTTATCCACACAGGTTATAATGAATACAGTACATTCCATTTGTTTCAGAAAACAATGTTGAGAATTCTGTACAGATTGTGGGCAAATGACATCAAGGTACTTTTAAATGTAAATATATTTTAAATAAAGTCTACACAATAAAGCTGCTGAACAGATGCAGCAACATTCATGAAACAAAGAAAGGATGTAACCCTCTATGTCAATTACCTAATTGCCTGTGAAACACAAAAAAATGTTATGTACCCCAATTAATTCCCATACGGAAACACTCCATCAACACCTGTTCTAATAAACGCCCACAGTATTCTTGCTGCTGGGGGCTCTCATTGGTCTGCCTGCTGTACACAAATTCACTGTCACAGTGCATATTTGCTAAGTGTCTCAGATGGTAGGAGTAGCCATACTGCAGCACTTACTATCAAGACAACAGCTCCTTTCCAATGCAGCTTTTTTTCCCCTCTCTCTCTCTCCCTCCCTTCTCCGCAATAACAGCTGCCGCCACTTATCGAGTCCATGCTCCGAACAACTCACGGTTTCCTTTCATAAAGTTAATGATAAAGCCTGCGACCTACTACAAATACAGGAACCAACCATTCAGCAACTGACACAGAACACATACTACTTGGCTTTTTATCAAATACCAATCAATAAGCTCTTTCAGGAGAAAGGTCTATGGCCAGCTCTGCAGCAAGACGCTGGGTTGTCAGTCTTGCCACAGGAAAGCTTATGTTGCTTTTTTTTTGCAAACACTACACCCTTCGGTGTTCCTCAGTTAGAATACAGGGATTGTTACTGGTTCGTCTCTTCTCGAACCGGAATGACTGGGACCTCCCACAGAGGGTAGAAAAGAGCAGAGAATGCCCTGCAGTCCATCAGCATGAAATATCTTACCATTTCTTCGGAATAATAACACAAAGCAACGTACTGTAAGTAAACTGCAGAGGTTCAGGAACAGCGGGAGCTCATGTAACTGCTTATGTTGCTTCTGGAATCATTTGCAGTGGGCAAAGCATTTAGCAGACAGCATATAGTGCTTTCCCAGTGAAATGAATAGCTAAAGGTGAATATATTTATCTCAAACGCTGGCAGCTAGGCACGATTTTTACACTCCCACCCCCGAGAGCTGAATAAACCCACCAGCCTCGACCCGGTGGCTTGCTATTTTTTAACCCCCTGGGAGAAAGGGGAAGAGGGGTTAGATTTCCCACATCAGTCAAAGCCAGTTTTCTGGCACGGTGCCCACGTACCATCCATGGAGATGTCTGCGGCCCGTGTAAAAGGCAAGCAAGAGAGCGAGCACAAGCGAGATACATTCGGAGAAAGGCAGCCCGTAGAGACATCAATGTAAGAGGCAGACACCCCGAGTAAAATAGAGGCAGACAGAGCAAGGCAGAGACACAGAGGAGGCAAGAAAGATGAGGGGAGACAGAAACCACACAAATAAAAGAGAGAGGCGCATATAATCGGGCTGCCTGAACCAGACCAAAAACAGGAGCACAAGTGCGAGAGAGAAATAAACTAAAAATCAAATTTTATACCAAAGCTGCGGCATCATCATGCAACAAAGCATTTGTCATTTTCAGGGTGCTGACTCCAAAATCAATAAACACTGTTTGTTCTCAGGGGGTAATCAGTCTACATTTGACACCTGAACACCAATCATGTTCTGTGCCAAAGAATCCGTAATTCTGTGATTTTAGACCCTCCTGCAGCCAGATTCATTTCCAGTATTTCAAATTAATCATGTATCGCCATATCTGAATTTACTCAGAGCAGAGCGGCAAAAAAAAAAAGCGGATTGTGCTATTAACCTTTTCAGTTAAAACAACTGAGTGCTCGAGCTATCTGCTTCTCACACTGTGCACACCGTCCCCGTCCCCCCGCAAACCTGCCCCCTCAAAGTCCCTGACACTCAGCAAAGTCAAAGGAAGATGTCGATTTATGCGCGCGAGTGTTGCCCATTGACGTTACAAGACTTTTCCAGACAAATCATAGACCTTTCATTAACTTACCAGAGCTTCACAAACTCAGCAGGAAAAAAAACATACTTGGTCGACTGGTGTGAAATAAATAAGGCGTTCTTATTTTATTGTTAAAGCTGTTACATATGCAGAATTACATTGCAGCAGCAATAGGCCATTCAGTCCACAGTGTCTATACTCCACCATGAGCCCTCCGGCCACCCTGCTTCATCTAAATCTATCAGCGTACCCTTCAATTCCTTTCTCCCTCATGTACTTATCTCGCCTGTCCTTATATGCATCTAGCTCTTCGCCTCAATTACTCCACATGGTAGCAGCTTCCACATTCTAACCACTACAAAGAAAGCTATGACTGCAGTTCTAAGGAGGAGTGACAGCCGAACAAATGAAAAAGATAACTGGAAAATAAAGAGTCTGCAGAACTATCGGAAAATAATTTCATTAACAATTCAAAAGGAGTCAGAAACTGGATGAGCAAACTCAAAAGGTGCCGTTGCTTTCATCGCTGTCACTATCCTTTCTACATAATAGGCAGGGGGTTGTATTTATAACACTGTAGAAGGATTAATTTTCGACTTTGTCACTGTTAGATGACGGAAATTTAATGGACTAGATTGCTTGAATAGGAGGGGAAGGAATGGAATCGCCATATGTTCATGTTGACAGACTGAATTTATTTTTCTTAACCACTAAGAACAAAAGGTTAGTAGTCTACCAGATTCTGCACATTCCTCACCGCACACAACAAGCACCATCACTAGTGTACAGCAGTGTACGTACATGAAAGTCTGAATGATTACAACAGGGGTGGTACAATCTTGCACAGTTGATTCCAAAAAACTTGTTCAAGTTGCTGAAATTCCTTATGATTTCTCTTTTTTGCTATATTTCATAAATAAGTTGTTTGACAGACCTCTTCCCAGCCCAAACAAAACGCAGTGAAAATTGTCCAGCCAGCTTTTTCTTGCAAATTTATAGATGGAACAATGTAAATTACTTTGTCATTGGTTGGTGTCACCATGATAAAAAATAATGGGCAGCACTTCTCCCTGAGGTTTTCCCAGAGAAAAGATGAATTTGACTAAATGTTTCTTGAACATCAATTGGCACATTATCATTCCCCCATTAAGTAGACCTTCAGGTGTCTCTGTGGAAAGCATTTTGCTTTCCGAATCACAGATTTTGGGTTCGAGCCCCACACCAGCATTTACGGAATATCATGCCCACTGGTATTATCACTAGACAATTAATCCAGAAACTCAGCTAATGTTCTGGAGGCCTGCGTTCGAATCCCACCACGGCAGATGGTGGAATTTTAATTCAATAAAAATATCTGGAATTAAGAATCTACTAATGACCATCAAATCATTGTTGGAAAAACCCATCTGGTTCACTAATGTTCTTTAGGGAAGGAAATCTGCCGTCCTTACCTTGGGTGGCCTACATGTGACTCCACAGCCACAGCAATGTGGTTGACTCTCAACAGCCCTCTGAATAAGGCAACTAAATGCTTGCCACCAGTTGCTTGGGACACCCACGTCCCACAAATGAATAAAAAGAACATGGTGTTGTTTGGATGAAGTTCAAATGGACAGTAAATATTCCATTGTACTACTTGAAGATTTGGTGCTTCACCAACATTCCCCTCTCTACCAGTATTTAGAGGAGGCAGTGGCACAGTGGTTTTGTTGGGGGATCTTGCGCAATGCAAATCAGCTGCAGTATTCACTTACTTCAAAGTGCAGTGACTGGTAATGTAAATAATTGTATTATAAAAGTCTTGGAATGTTTGAGATATTGCCACAGGCAGTCCAGGCTCGAAGCACACTTTGATGTTTACAATGGTTCTTGCTACAAACCTGCAATAGACACACCTGCTAATACCTCCTAAGGCGCAATTTAGAGGCAATGCCAGGAAAGGGTCTAAAACTTATATAATTAAGCCCATAATGGGACTAAAACCATTACAACAATAATCAGTTTGGCAAGGCAAATGATCGTGGCTGGTGTACACGGGCCACTGCTAAATGGTTGGAGCCTTGTTTCTTTCGGTGGCCCTGACAATCCAAATTGGTAGACTGATTTATCCTAGTCAAGAGCTCGTCATGAATAGGCTCCAACTGCTATTTCCAGATCTTGAGCAGCCTAATCAGCGGTCCTTAAAAGGAACACAGGAAGCCATTTAAAACGAGGTCCAAAAATGCTGAAAACATTTGTCTTTTGTGGACTTAGTGCAAGCCTCACAGCAGGTACAAGTGTTAATATCGCAAGAGTCAAACCATGTCAAGATGAAGAAAAATATGAAGGGTTACGAAAAAAGAGCAGAATCGAAGGCACTGTCCGTCGGGTGAAATTTGACAGATTTCAAAAGGTCAATTAAAGTTTTTTTCTAATTAATGCAAATATGGGAGGAATCTTCCGGCCGTTCAGAGTAGTAAGGGCGTGGAATGCCCTGCCTGCAGCAGTGGTGGACTCGTCAACTTTGAGAGCGTTCAAGTGGTTATTGGATAAACATATGGATGATATTGGAATAGTGTAGATTAGAGGGGCTTTAGATTGGTACCACTAGTCGGCGCAACATCGAGGGCCGAAGGGCCTGTACTGCGCTGTTATGTTCTATGTTCTATGTTCACGCCAGCGGGATTTTCTGGTCTTACTGCAGTGAACGGAGATTTGGCTGAGTGCCAAATTTGCCATCCTCGCTGGCAGCAGCAGGACATGCATGGCCGGTAAGATCACGCCCCATGTTTATGTTCTAAATTGTATACTTACAGTTTCTATAGACTCTGGCTCAAAACAAAAAAAAAATTTTGGGTAGTTCTGCTGTACTTTCTAGTTCACACATGGTAACTTTGAAATAGTATCTTGTACATTTTATTACTTTTGATTTCTTTGCATTTAGTCAACCTAAAATTTAACTGACTGCTTAAGCAATGAATGTTTACTTGAGCCAGGTACACACATTTTGTCAACTGACTGTCCGACGCTATACTTCCGGCTGTGATGCCACAGAATTTGATTAATTATATATCCATAATCTACACTTGAGAAACACATTTACAACGACAGAAGATTTCAACTCAGTTTCACTTTTAAAAACATGATTATTTTGAAGTAAGAGTCACATGACTCGGAGGAGCAAGCGCATGCTTAGACCGAGTAACACCTAGTCTTTAACTCGGTAAATTTTATTACTTTCCTACAATAAGCCAGTTATTGTTTAGACATCTCCATGTCTCCACAAGCGTTCCTTCGCCATTCAGAACCAACATACGATATCCAAGTGTACACATCTAGGGATGCTGATACCAACTGTACAATCTGGATAGAACTCAGCTGAGATTACCAAATTCTGGTGAGACAAGGAACCTTGTCGAACACCTTCATTGTCTGTATGAGTCTGTACAACACTATGCATTGTATTCAATACTAATTCATTGGGGCGCCCCTTAATTACTAATCACATTTAAAATGAAAGAAAAGAAAGAAAGGTGCATTAATAAAGCAGCTTTCCTCACCTCCGGGCACGTCAAAGCATTACAGCCTACAAAGTACTTTTGGAGTGTCGCGCCTGTAGCAGTTTACATACAGTAAGAAGTTTAACAACACCAGGTTAAAGTCCAACAGGTTTATTTGGTAGCAAAAGCCACACAAGCTTTCGGAGCTCCAAGCCCCTTCTTCAGGGGAGTGATTAATTTACATACAATTACATGCAATTTACATACAGCAAGGTCTCACGAATAGCACCAAGATCATTTGTTTTTAGTGAGGTTCGTGGAGAGATAAATAGGGAGAATTTCCTGTTCTTCTTTTACATTCACCGCAGAGCATGTTAATTTGGAGGGACACTCCCTCAGTACTGCACTGAGTGTCAGCCCAGAATTCGTGCTCAAGTGCCTGGAGGGGGCCCTGAACCCACTTCTGTCTCTCAGTATGCTATCGTTGAGCCACAGATGACCATGTTCGGTACAGCAAAGCTAACAATGATTTTTTTTTCCAAACCCAAAATACCTCCAGATGCCAGGAATCTGAAATAAAAATAAAAATGCTCAAAATACTCAGCAGTTCAGGCTGCATTTGTGGATAGAGTTAACGTTTCAGGTCGTTGACCCTTTTGTCAGAACTCGACAAACTGCTTTTAGGTACAAAATGGGTGTTGCAATTATAGTGACTATTTTTAACATCTCTGTAGTAGACTCACAACAGGGCACAGCCTGTAGTGATGCAGGTGATTCAAAACTAGCCCAGACATTGCTCAAAGCACAAAAAAAATTTAAAAGCCAGAGATCCCACCAAGCAGGTTCTATTATAATCTAATATTTATTTGGTGGGTGGACACACTTGGTTTCACTCTTGTTGCAGACAACTACATAACAGCACACAATTGATGCGGGCAGTAGTAACCTGAATCTTACAGAAATAACCCAGGACTATGTCCCACAGTGATCAATCTTTAAAATTGATGCAATTTAACGTTAAATGCAACCTGCCAGATTTCACCCCTATAATCAGTATCTAGTTTATGATTTTTTTTAAAAAAGCTTTTGACAATGCACTCTATTAAGTTTAACCAGAACATGCTCAACTCTCTGCCTTTTTACAACTGTGATTTTTTTTGCACGCAAGATGTGGGGATGTAACACTTTAATAGATTTGCACATGTGCCTATTCAGGCACTAGAATGCAAAGCAAACACGCATGATGAAGGGCGTTAATGCAACATCAGAATTCCAGTGACTTTCCTCTTCCACAGGTACTAAGAAAGTTTTGATCGATTCCTGTAAATTAAATCCTTGCTGTAATTCAAATTTAATTTTCAATTACTTTACACAGCCTGCCTCTAGCTTAAAGAAATGTTCAGAATTATTTCAATAATGAGTCATTACTTCTCTGAGAAGGAACGGCACAGTGGTTAGCACTGCTGCCTTATAGCGCCAGGGACCGGGTTCAATTCCAGCCTGAGGTGACTGTGGAGTTTGCACATTCTTCCCGTGTCTGCATGGGTTTCCTCCAAGTGCTCCGGTTTCCTCCCATAGTCCAAAGATGTGCGGGTTAAGTTGATTGGCCATGCTACATTGCCCCTTAGTGTCAGGAAGATTAGCAGGGTTTATGTGGGGGTGACAGGATAGGGCCTGGGTGGGATTGTTGTCGGTGCAGGCTCGATGGGCCAAATGGCCTCCTCCTGCACTGTAGGGATTCTATGAAGTTAGGCCCTTTCCCACTCGGGCCAATGATTGGGACACAACATGGTAAATCGTGGTCGGCTAATCTGCGAGACTAAAGGACATAAATCAAAGATAATCATAAGAAGAATTGAGGGGAGATTGGAATAGAAATGTTTATGCAAGAGGGAAACCTCTGAGGAATTTGGACATTACCAAGAAGAAAGATTGCTTAAGTAATAATCTGTGGAAACCAGCAGATGGCTCATGTGAAAAGAAACACCAGCACAAACATGATGGGCTGAATAAATCTGTTTTTACATTGCAATTCTATGTCCTCTGTCAATGTTAGACCAGCAGGCTCTGTATTTGTATGGGTCTGTATTGTTACCTTTTTGAAAACAGGTGTTGTACCTCTGGCTCTTTCCCAACTACCTTTTAACATGCTCCTGCTAACCAGGATTTTTCTGTAAACAGGCCCTAGGATTTGAGCCTTACAGCACCGGCTTCCATTTAGTCCACAGAAACTGTCAGATCCAACGCGCATTTCAAGGAGCGAGCTCTTCAGCAACAGTATAGAAGATGACACGTCTGTGGGATAATATCTCAAAATGTTTTAACAGTGAAAGATAAAGGAAAGAACAGAAGTGAAAGATATTAAGGGATCTGGGATGAAAAGCGCTGCTTTCAAAAAGAGAGAGAATTGGAATGGCCAAATTTGCGACTCGGCCAACGTTGTCTACCTGATACGGTGCAGGAAAGGATGTCCCGAGGCCTGATATATAGGCGAGACCATGCAGACGCTACGACAATGGATGAATGGACACCACTTGACAATTGCCAGGCAGGAGTGTTCTTTTCCTGTCGGGGAACACTTCAGCAGTCAAGGGCATTCAGCCTCTGATCTTCGGGTAAGTGTTCTCCAAGGCGGCCTTCACGACAACGCAGAATCGCTGAGCAGAAACTGATAGCCAAGTTCTGCACACATGAGGACGGCCTCAACCGGGATCTTGGGTTCATGTCACACCCCCACGACTTGCCTGGGCTTGCAAAATCTCACCAACTGTTCTGCCTCGAGACAATTCACACCTCTTTAACCTGTGATTATCCCTCTCTCCACTCACATTGTCTGCACCTGTAAAGGCTTGATTACCTGTTAAGACTCGCATTCCAGCCATTATCTTGTAAATTGAGTTTGTATCTATATATGCCCTGTTTGTGAACCCAATCCTCCACACATCAGATGAAGTAGCAGCGCTCCGAAAGCTCGTGCTACCAAATAAACCTGTTGAACTTTAACCTGGTGTTGTGAAACTTCTTACTGTGCCCTCCCAGTCCAATACCAGCATCTCCACATCACAGATACTCTTAGGCAATGCTGGAGCTTTGATGACCATGGGGGGTGGGGGGGTGGGGGGGTGGGGGGGGGGGGGGGGGGGGGTCGTCGTGTTGGGTCGTTTGGTAGAAGGCAGTGTAGAAGATATCTATTCCTTTGTTTATGGAACAAGGACTAAGTGTGCAAGAATCATCCATTGAAAATGGAGGCCCAGGAAATACCACAGGTGACTACTTGTAACAATTCAAGGAGATGAAGTAGATGCTTTTGAAGAGATAGACATGGAACAAGGAAAGACTGGAATGGAATGAGGAAAATGGAAATTAAGACTCCAAACTGGTCTTGATTCTCATCATGATTGCCAAAAAAACCGGAAAGGCTCTCAAGCTACGAATAGAAAAATTGGGAGGGCAAGATAGACTATGAATACAGGAAATCTGAAAAAAACCAGCAAATGTTGGAAATACTCTGTAGGTCAGGAAGCAGCAGCATCGGTGGAGAAACAGAATGAATGTTTCAGGTTATTAACTTTTTGTCAGAGCTCTACAAACCACTTTCAGAGCTTCGAGTTCTGACAAAAGGTCATCAACCAAACATTGGGCCAATTTTCCTCCTGCAGTTGACACCTATGAGTCAGGCCATTCTAGACTTCTAAAAGTCAGGGAGCTCCCACAAGATTTGTGGGTGGCAAGGCAGACTGGATGGTAAACCAGCAGATTCAATTCACTGGGACATTGTTCTGGCCTTGTACATGGTTGTTAGGTGCCCCCATCTGGAAAAAGCAGACGCATGGCCAACTCTTCAGTCTGCTTCTGTTGGTACAGTTGCCAGATGAAAACTGACTCCTCACAAGCAACAGATTACTCAGAAGCACAACCACTATTGTTATGTAGATGAACGTTACAATTATACTGCAACTGGTAATATCCTACATACGCATCTGCTCCAGGAGTTGGGGTCAATTCTTCAGTGGGCTTCCGTTGATACAGTTGCCAGATGAAAAATGACACTGTAGACAATGCTTACACAACTGCGAGGGGGTGTGCTGGCTTTTTATGATTGACAGTTTTATGAGGTTGTAATAGGTTTTTTGTTCTTTGAAGTGGTTTTTCAATGCCTGATTATTTATTTAGATAAGATTAGAAGCTGTGAAGGCTAAAGCTTTTTTCATTCAAACTATGAATGGTTGTGTTTGGCTGACACTTCTGTTGAAAGAGGAGCTGTTTTTTAAATGAGATTTTCAATGCCTATTTGCTTATTTTGTAAGTTTCACGAGCATTTGAAAGATTTTCCAGTGTTATGTTTTGGTTCATTGGTTCTGCACATGGTGGTTACTGGAAGAGTGGATATGGAGGATGCATGGAAGGCAAATGGGGATCGCAGGGGATATTAGCAAGACCCATTTAAACTTGCTTGTCAGAAGGTTCCCTGGCAGGATTCCCACAGCCTTCAGGAATCCATCCACATTGGGGAAAAAATTACAGGAAGGGTAACTTGAATTTCCAGCAGGGATTTAAATTGCAACCAAAACAAAAAAAGATGGAAAATCTCAGCAGGCCTGACAGTGTCTGTGGCGAGAGAAGAGTGCCAACATTTTGAGTCTAGATGACCCTTCATCAGAGCTCAAAATTGCGAACCTGACATCACCACAGGTGTTGGGTTACAATCCGTCACTTTTCCTGATTCAGGCAGGTGGGATGGTGGAGGAATAGCCCAACAACTTTGAAACCTGCAGCACCCCCCACGCATCACACTGCTGCCTTCCCAACACAGGTTTGCTCAATGTCGGGAAGGTCCATTTGTTTCTCTCTCCATAGGTGACACCAGACCAGGTGTGCATTCCCAGTATTTTCGGTTTATATTTGAAGTTTTATTCAACTATTTCAGGACGAATGTTACAGCAATGTATTTGAAGGGCTATACAATTTATAATGAATCCAACTTGGCGTCCAACTTTTCTACAAATTGCAAACAGGATCGAAAATATACCAGCATCAATCAATATTTCACATTTATTACAGGTCTGTGTCATCTGAGCGAAGGATAAGCTGACATCTGCTATTAAATTTGTAATTATTGCTCACGCCAACTGGGACATATTGCTGATGGAGGAAGTACTTGACAAGATTTTGTTTTTGGAGGCGGAGGATGGGTGCTGGGAAAGGGGGAAGAAAGAGAAAAGAATTTGTAATTATATCATTCCATTCAGTTCTTTACAAGCAACAGATTATTCAGCAGCACAACCACTATTGTTATGTAGATGAGCATCACAATTATTCTACAACTGGTAATATCCTACACATGCAGCCAACTGAATGGCCGGTTAATCTAATTTTGGAGATAGTAATTTGAGGCAAGAAGTGACAAGGTTTATCCTTGGGCAGAATTCTCCCATCCGGGACTAAGTCCCGTGGTCGGGCAGGGATAGGGAGTGTTTCCCGCTGCAGAGGCCGACGGAAAACCACAAGTCTTCCATCCCCAGCATAATTAACTATGCATCCAGGGATTACGCATCGTCCTTCGTGGTGGGCTTGAAGTTGCACATCCCATCATCATACCCAGGTGCCATATTGAAAAGGCACCCAACATCACTGATCCACCACTGTAGATGAACCTCCTGAAGAAATAAAGTGGCCCTCCTCGAAGACACTAAAGTTGGAAGATCCATCTGATAAATGCTCCCTGCACCAACTGACGTGGCATTCCACAGTCCAGGATCACTGGCGACCTTCATCCTGAACTCCGAAGGGCTTCTTCAGGTATGTCCTGACTTTCACATGCCACATCAGTCCAGAACAGGTCTGGACTAGTGTTTTTTTTTCTGTGGACATAAAGGAGAACCGACATTGATTCTGGTCTTTTGCATCCAATTAGCGGTAGTAGGATGCCAATCGGTTTTATGCCAGCCTCCAGCAGGATTCCCAGGGCGAGCACCATCCGAAGATCCCACTCCAAATTCACACCAGCGTGAAACCAATTTTCAGGCCTCCTGCCGAATTCACCCCTGATCCCATTGGCAGGGGCACGGGAGAATTCCACTCCTTGTTTCTCTTCAAGATTCCCACAGGATCACTGATGTTCACTACATCAGGCAGTTAGGGCCTTGCTTTAGTGCACCTTCTGAGGAATGCAGTTGCCGGGACAGCACTCAGCACTCCCCCAGTATGTTAGCACAGATCAAGTCCAAAAATGGAGCCTGAATTCACAACCTGCTAGCGTTGTGAATTCATGATGGATTTTGCGATGAGAATAATGGTGTGGCCAACAGTGCTCCCCATTATCTGGTAAATTGAAAAGCAACTTCTTGCAACAACACATACATGCTTAAAGTTGCTGCCAGAAGTACCTCATCATCCTGTTGGACTGCTGCAGTCTTCATCACGGTCACGGGCATTCGGCCTCTGATATTCGGATAAGCGTTCTCCAAGGCGGCCTTCGCGACACACGACGGCGCAGAGTCGCTGAGCAGAAACTGATAGCCAAGTTCCGCACACACGAGGACGGCCTCAACCGGGATATTGGGTTCATGTCCCACTATTTGTAACCCCCACAGAGTTTCACTGGCTGTCTTGTCTGGAGACAATACACATCTTTTTAGCCTGTCTTGATGCTCTCTCCACTCATGTTGTTTTGTTTCTTAAAGACTTGATTAGTTGTAAGTATTCGCATTCCAACCATTATTCATGTAAATTGAGTTTGTGTCTTTATATGCTCTGTTTGTGAACAGAATTCCCACTCACCTGAAGAAGGAGCTTGCAGCTCCGAAAGCTTGTGTGGCTTTTGCTACCAAATAAACCTGTTGGACTTTAACCTGGTGTTGTTAAACTTCTTGCAGTCTTCATCAACAGACACAAAACTCAAATAAATACAACAGTGCAAACTTGGAGTGCCTGCCCACCATTTTGGCACTAATGTGTACCAAAACAGAGTGCATTCAAGAGTGAGTGTGTTTTTACATCGCGTAACAAGTGGTAATTGTTAATGAATATCCTCTCTGGCCCTGAAAAGTTAGTTCCACAAGCTTGGAGTCACATTCCCTCAGAAGAAAGTTAGTGCTGAATATATTTTTCAAAATAAAAATTGAACTTTTTTTTTGTCCTTTTTTTTAAGCTTTCTCTCACTCCTATCTATATTTCCCAATTTTTATTTTGCTCGATGTTAAATTTAATTGTTTTATATTTGCCGGTTTAAATTTTGGCAGGGCCTGGGCAGGATTCTGAGCCCCCACTGGGTCTGGGGAGGGAGGTGGGTGGAAACTAAAAATAGAGCAACGCCCGGCATGCCAGTTCCCTGGCACCAATCGGCACAGCAGTTCCCTGGCACCAGCCAGCTTGTCAGTTCCCTGGCACCGAACAGCATAGCAGTCCCCCGGCACCAGCCAGCATGCCAATCCCCTAGCCCAGACCAGCTTGACAGTTCCTGGCTCCATCTTGGCTCAGGGCCATTTATATTTTAAACCTTCTGCCTTGACCAACTTTTTTGTCATCCGTCCTAATGTCTGCATGTAACTTGTGTCAAGTTTTGTTTTATAAGGCCCGTGTGAAGCACCTAAAGATGTGTGGCTGTTAATTAACATAAGTTGCTGTTGTTGTTGGAAGAACAGGTTTGAAGTTTCAGCTCGATGACCTTTTATCAGAATTGGAGAATGTGCTCGGTTTTAAGAAATTCTACCTTTACCATGTTGCTTCTGGTTGTGAAACAGCACTCCAGGAAATCCAAGAATGGTGCTGGCTGCAAGAACATATATTTTTTAAATTGCTTAAAAAGAGGTGAGAGAGAGAGGCACCTTCATTTGAAGCACCCTCTCCCTTATTTATCCTCCACTGCAGCCAATGCCCCCTTTCAAGATGGAAGGCTGACCAACTTTGAGAGTCTGCCTACCATCTTTAATTGGATGGCAAACTCCTCTCCAGGCCAATTAAACGGCGCTCCTCACGAAGATCAGGTCCATTTTTCATCAGACAGATCTGACCTCAGCACTCTCCCCCGGAGGGACAATTCCACAGTGTGTGTGTGTCTCTGATTGATTGAATGAATGAAGAGCTTCGCTGTTTCTTGCCCTGCTAACAGACATCATGGAGTTCCTGTACAGAGCACCACACTGAAACAGACGGCAGATGAGAAGGACTTTGTTCCCGTTGCCTCACAATTGACCACAAAATTTGGGTTGCATTGAGATGTCTTTCTAACACTTAAAAGGCATTTAGCGCACCTCAAAACAGGATACATTCTATCACAGGATGCACTGTGGGACCATAACTGACTTACAGAGCACGTCTTCTACCAGCACTACGATGACTTAGGCTCATTCACTGGGATAGGCACTACTGCGGGGCACTGTGCTCAACCTGGGTGATGTTCTTCAACAATACCAATGAAGAATACCGCGTGTGTCTCACAAGTAGCCTCTTGTGCACTACCTGCCCCTGGGAAAAGTGGTGCAAGTCTGCGCAGTGCTGTGTCAATTAGCTTTTCACCCCGCTATGTTTTAAAATTAAATCTAGAATTAGAGCACAACTGTGAAATACTACACAGATTTCTTTTCATATTGTATTCACGTTGCTAATTTATTTTCCCTCTCTAATGGGAAGGACTCCCCTGCTCCAATTATTCTTTTCTATAGCCTCTGAAATTGAGATTATTTTCTTTTCCCCTCTTATTCTTGTATCTCCTTCTGAATTTTGGACCTTTTAGCATGTTTCTCCACTAAATACAAGCTGCTTCTACATCTCTGCATATACATTCCTGAATTATTCAACTGGCAGAACGAGAGAGAGAGTAATGCAGGTTGATTCTCTCTCTGATTTCCCATACCCTACCTCCCCCAACGTCAAGGAGGCATCAACAGAAGGCCTCCGCTCAGACTGGGAACTTGACAGATGAGAAATCGCATGGTTTGAATCCGTGCTCTATAATTTTGGGGTGGAACGTCAGTGATCAAGCTACCACCATGCTCATTTGAAATCTCCCCAAGGAGCAATCTAAAATTCTTACTGTCCTCAAAACTTCTCAACTGAACCACACTGGATACTTGCATTCTGATATGAAAAGCAACAAAGCTGCGGAAAGATCGAGCTAATGTACAAAATTTTCAAGGTATCACAATCAACACGTGCAGATAACCATGCTCCTATACCAACCATCATGCCCGAATCCATCTTTGTATTGTGTTGAATACTGAGCAAGGCTCACCCACTTAAGATTTTGTCTCCTGCACTACTACAATGTCGTCTCCACACCACAAACCACTCAGAATTAATAGAGTATAGAGGTTATGCAGATCTCTGCCAATGTGTTCTCATTTTCTCTGGTAGAAGTGTCTCAGATTTATGTGGAGCGTATCATTCAGATTTGCCGGTCTTGAGAAACTCAAGATGGTACTAGCTCAAACTAGCGCACGTTACACAACTGCAGCCTGCAGCAGAAGTGGTCTCGAAGGTGAGCAGGGATTAAAAAGCAACAAAAATATGGTGGTAGTAAAAGCAAAATGGCGTGGATGCTGGAAACTATAGAATCCCAACAGTGCAGGAGGAGCCTATTTGGCCCATCAAGTCTGCACCGACCACAACCCCACCCAGGCCCTATTCCTGTAACCCCACATATTTACCCTGCTAATCCCCCTGACATTTGGGGCAATTTAGCATGCTCAGTCATCCTAACCTTTGGACTGTGGGAGGAAACTGGAGCACCCGGAGGAAACCCACGCAGACACGGGGAGAATATGCAAACTCCACACAGGTAGTGACCCAAGGCCGGAATTGAATCCGGGTCCCTGGCGCTGTGAGGCAGCATTGCTAACCACTGTGCCGCCCTATCTGAAATAAAAGCAGAAAATGCTGGGAAAAGTCAGTTGGTTTGGCAGCATCTTTGGAGAGAGAAACAGAGTTCTGAAGAACAACCATAAGGACTTGCAACATTAACTCTGCCCTGTTCATCCGGCAGTAGGGATACTTCAGTTGCAAGCTTAAAGAACTAACTTCACAAAGTAAATCAAAGAAAAAGACTTAATAAAGACACTTTATTACACCAACGCTTGGGGCCACACCAATTCCCATCTGCTTTCTATTGATACCGGTTCAGCTGACCACCACATCATTTTGCCATTGGTTACATTGTCTACCGGGTCAGCTGACCTTCACGGCATGTTACTATTGGTTACATTATAACATGATCCTCTCTCCACAGATGCTGCCAGACCTGTTGAGTTTTTCCAGCATTTTCTGGTTTTGTATTATATTGAAAGATGATGGTACCTTCCTTACAGCATAAATAATGTGCGTTTCAGATTGCACTGAGCACATGAAGGGTTGCTGTAATAAATTGCCATATGCCCATGATATCCACAGAAACTAACGCAGCAAGAATTAAGGCCTTCGAGAAAAAAAGGGAAGAAGAATCAAAAATAAAAATTAGTGATAGGTTCTGAATGTTGTAAATTGTATTGTCCGGCAGTGGACGTCCCGTTGTAACAAGCAAGAATGTTATTATTTTTCCCCTGCCTTGGTGATGGATGTTAGTTGATGGATTTTTAAAGTTGAAGTTTATTTATTAGTCACAAGTAAGGCTTACATTAACGCTGCAGTGAAGTTACTGTGAAATCCCCCTAGTCGCCACATTCCAGCACCTGTTAGGGCCAATGCACCTAACCAGCACGTCTTTCAGACTGTGGGAGGAAACCGGAGCACCCGGAGGAAACCCACGCAGACGCAGGGAGAACGTGCAAACTCCACACAGACAGTGACCCAAGGCTGGGAATCGAATCCAGGTCCCTGGCGCTGTGAGGCAGCAGTGCTAACCACCGTGCCGCCCTTCATAACTTTGGCAAATCTTGAACTATTTTAAAGATAAAACTGACAAAATACAATTGAACAATGCCTGGATGTTAAAGCTCATAAGCTCTGCTAGGATTTGAGCAGATTTAATTAACTTGGGTTTGGGTGGATTGGCTACGCAAAATTACCCCTTAGTGTCCAAAGATGTGTAAGTTAATGAAGTAAATGCATGGACTTACGGGGGGTAGTCCTGGGTAAGATGCTGTGTCAGTGGGGCGGTGCAGAATCGATGGGCTGAATGGCCTTCTTCTGCACTGTAGGGATTCTATGAAATTAGAGGCCAGCTCTTTACCTTTTTGGGTTGGTAAAAATGGCTTCAGTTTCACAGGAATTTCACAGTCAGTGCAGGGATCCCCGGTGGTTGTTCCCCTCCAAAATAAGTATACCGTTTTGGATACTGTGGGGGGGATGACCTTCCAGGGGTAAGCCACGGTGACCAGGTCTCTGGCACGGAGTCGGGCTCTGTGGCTCAGAAGGGAAAGGGGGAGAATAGGAGAGAAATAATAGTGGGGGACTCAATAGTTAGAGGCACAGACAGGCGGTTCTGTAGGGGCGAACGAGACTCCAGGATGGTAGTCTGCCTCCCTGGTGCCACGGTCCTGGATGTCTCTGAGCGGGTAGAAAGCATCCTAAAAGGGGGGGGGGGGGGGGGGGGGGGTGTAATCAGACAGACGTCATTGTCCTCATTGGTACAAATGACATAGGCAGAAAGAGCAGGGAGATCCTGCAAGAACAATTTAGGGAGTTAGGTAAAAGGCTAAAAAACATGACCTCTAGGGTATCAATCTCTGGATTACTCCCCGTGCCACGTGCTAGTGAGGCTAGGAACCGGGAGATTGTGCAGCTGAACACGTGGCTAAAGAACTGGTGCAGGAGGGAGGGTTTCAGATTTGTGGATCACTGGGAAGTCTTCCAGAGAGGATGGCACCTGTACAAGAAGGATGGGTTACACCTGAACTGGAGGGGCACCAATATCCTGGCTGGGAGGTTTGCGAGTGTGGTTCGGGTGGTTTAAACTAATGTGGCAGGGGGGGTGGGAATCAGAACAATAGGTCAGCAAGCGTAGAGACTGGGGACGAGCATGGGGCCAAGACAAGGCTACCTAAGAGGAAGAGCAATCTGGGGGAGGATGAACTCAGTGGGCCTGGAGGTCTGGAGTGCATCTGCTTAAATGCAAGGAGCGTAACAGGCAAGACAGATGAACTTAGAGCCTTAATGCATGCGCGGAACTTGGGTGTGGTTGCAGTGACAGAGACTTGGTTAAAAGGAGGACAGGACTGGCAGCTGAATATTCCAGGGTATAAGTGTTTTAGGCGAGACAGAGGAGGGGCTAGAAGAGGTGGGGGAGTAGCAATACTGGTTAGGGAGAATATTACAGCAGTACAGAGGGTGGACAATTTGGAAGGATCATGTAACGAGACACTGTGGGTAGAGCTCAGAAACAGGAAGGGCGCAGTCACTATGCTGGGGGTATACTACAGGCCTCCCAACAGCCCACAGGAAGTTGAAGAACGGATATGTAAGGAGATTCTGGACAGGTGCAGAAAAAATAGGGTTGTTGTAGTGGGAGACTTTAATTTCCCTCATATAGAATGGAAATCCCTTAGGGCTGGGGGTCCGGACGGGGAGGAATTTGTAAAATGTGTCCAGGAAGGTTCTTTGGAACAATATGTTGATAGTCCAACTAGAGAGGAGGCTACTGGACCTAGTACTGGGGAATGAGCCCAGTCAGGTCATCAAAGTTTCAGTGGGGGAACATGTGGCGAACAGTGACCACAATTCTGTAAACTTTCAGATAGTCATGGAAAAGGATGAGTGTTGTCCTATGGGTAAGGTGCTGAATTGGGGGAAGGCTAACTACAGCTGGATTAGGTAGGATTTGGTGGCTGTTGATTGGGAGAGGCTGTTCGAGGGCAATTCCACATCTGGCATGTGGGAGTCTTTTAAGGAGCAGTTGACAGGACTGCAGGACAGACATGTGCCTGTAAAAAGGAAGGATAGGAAAGGTAGGATTCGAGAGCCGTGGATAACCAGAGAAATTGTGGGTCTAATCAAAAAGAAAAAAAGAGGCATACATAAGGTTCAGGCAGCTAAAAACAGATGAAGCACTGCAGGAATACAGATAAATTAGAAAAGAACTCAAACAGGAAGTTAGAAGGGCAAAAAGGGGTTACGAAATGTCCTTGGCAGACAGGATTAAGGAGAATCCCAAGGCATTTTATACATACATTAGGAACAAGAGGGTTGTCAGAGAAAGAGTCGGACCTCTCAAGAACAAAGGAGGGGAATTATGCTGAGAACCCAAGGAAGTAGGTGAGATCCTAAATGAATACTTTGCATCAGTATTCACAAAGGAGAGGGACACGTTGATTGGTATTGTCTCAGAGAGATGTGTAGACCCGTTAGAACAAATAGCAATTACAAGGGAGGAAGTGTTGGGTGTTTTAGGAAGTATTAAGGTAGACAAATCCCCAGGGCCAGATGGCATCTGTCCTAGATTACTGAGAGAAACAAGAGATGAAATTGCTGGGCCTCTAACAGAAATCTTTGTTTCTTCATTGGACACAGGTGAGGTCCCAGAAGATTGGAGGATACCAAATGTGGTCCCGTTATTTAAGAAGTGTAGAAAGGATAACCCAGGTAATTATAGGCCAGTGAGCTTGACGTCCGTGGTAGGGAAATTGTTGGAGAAGATTCTTAGAGGTAGGATCTATACACATTTAGAACTGAATAGTCTCATTAGCGATAGACAACATGGTTTTGTACGAGGGAGGTCATACCTCACAAATTTGGTTGAGTTTTTTGAGGAGGTGACAAAAATGATTGACAAGGGAAGGGCCGTGGATGTCGTCTACGTGGATTTTAGTAAAGCATTTGACAAGGTCCCTCATGGCAGGCTGGTGCAAAAGGTTAAATCTCACGGGATCAAAGCTGAACTAGCTAGATGGGTACAGAACTGGCTTGGCCATAGAAGTGGAGATGCCGGCATTGGACTGGGGTAAACACAGTAAGAAGTTTAACAACACCAGGTTAAAGTCCAACAGGTTTATTTGGTAGCAAATAATGACAATCAAGGTGTGGCTTTTGCTACCAAATAAACCTGTTGGACTTTAACCTGGTGTTGTTAAACTTCTTACTGTGTTGGCCATAGAAGACAGAGGGTAGCAGTGGAGGGGTCTTTTTCTGATTGGAGGTCTGTGACTAGTGGTGTTCACAGTAAGAAGTCTCACAACACAGGTGTTCCACAGGGCTCTGTACTGGGACCTCTGCTGTTTGTGATATATATAAATGATTTGGAAGAAGATGTAGCTGGTCTGATTAGTAAGTTTGCGGACGACACAAAGATTGCTGGAGTTGCGGATAGTGATGAACATTGTCAGAGAATACAACAGGATATAGATAGGCTGGAAAATTGGGCGGAGAAATGGCAGATGGAATTTAATCCAGATAAATGCGAAGTGACGCATTTTGGTAGATCTAATGCAGGGGGGGTAGCTATACAATAAATGGCAGAACCATCAGGAGCATAGACACAGAGGGATCTGGGTGTGCAAGTCCACAGATCCTTAAAGGTGGCAGCACAGGTGGAAAAGGTGGTGAAGAAGGCATATGGCATGCTTGCCTTCATTGGACGGGGCATAGAGTATAAAAGTTGGCATATGATGTTGCAATTATATAGAACGTTAGTTAGGCCACATTTGGAATACTGCGTCCAGTTCTGGTAGCCACACTACCAGAAGGACGCGGAGGCTTTGGAGAGAGTGCAGAAAAGGTTTACCAGGATGTTGCCTGGTATAGAGGGTATTAGCTACGAGGTGAGATTGAGTAAACTAGGGTTGTTCTCCCTGGAAAGACGGAGGTTGAGGGGCGACCTAATAGAAGTTTATAACATTATGAAGGGCATAGATAGGGTGAACAGTTGGAAGCTTTTTCCCAGGTCAGAAATGACAAACACAAGGGGTCACAAGTTCAAGGTCAGGGGGGCAAGGTTCAATACAGATATGCGGGGGATGTATTTTACACAGAGGGCGGTGGGGGCCTGGAATGCACTACCAAGCAAGGTGGTTGAGGCAGACACGCTAGGATGATTTAAGACTTATCTAGATAGCCACATGAACAGACTGGGAATAGAGGGATACAAACGGATGGTCTAGTTAGGAACACAGGCTTGGAGGGCCGAAGGGCCTGTTTCTGTGCTGTATTGTTCTTTGAATATGTGGTACAATGCCAATGATGTTGAATTTAGCTGATTTTGAAGCAGTGGTAAACCACTTCAAGGAGGTATAATGGAACCAGCACACTGTAAACTATTTCAAAGTTTCCAGATACAATTAAAAATACACAAGATGAAATTATGGAAAATGCCTGCTGCTGCTTCCTTCGCATTAATATTTAAATGAATTCGGATGTCCAGCACTCAATAGCTGTTTTCACTAACAGAGCGATGAGGGCATTGCTTGGACCTGCCAGCCCCATGTTAGTCCAAAATGCAGGATAAAGCCAGTGACCAGTGTTGTAGCTGGGGCCATAAGCCCAGCAATGGGTTGTTAGTAAATAACAGAAGATGACAAATTTTCCGACAATTTAAAACATGTGCATTCAGGACATTCCTACCTTTGTGCAAAAGCCGTTGTCACAAACTACCATCAGTAAACAGAAAACAGTCAACCCCAAGACTTCAGGAAGCGTAGTGGAGAACATGCTCCAGTTTACATCAACGGGGACGAAGTAGAAATAGTCAAGAGCTTCAAGTTTTTAGGTGTCCAGATCACCAATAACCTGGTCCCCCCCATGCCGACACTATAGTTAAGAAAGCCCACCAATGCCACTTCTTTCTCAGAAGACTAAGGAAATTTGGCATGTCAGCTACAACTCTCACCAACTTTTACAAATGCACCATAGAAAGCATTCTTTCTGGTTGTATCACAGCTCGGTATGGTTCTTGCTCTGCCCAGGATTGCAAGAAACTACAAAAGGTCGTAAATGTAGCCCAATCCATCACGCAAACCAGCCTCCCATCCGTCGACTCTGTCTACACTTCCTGCTGCCTCGGACCCCACGCATCCCAGACATCCTCTCATCCACCTTCTTCATTCGGGGAAAAGCTACAAAGGTCTGAGGTCACGTACCAACCGACTCAAGAACAGCTTCTTCCCTCCTGCCATCAGACTATTGAACAGACCTACCTTGCATTAAGTTGATCTTTCTCTACACCCTAGCTGTGACTGTAACACTACATTCTGCACTCTCTCGTTTCCGGGTCTTTTTCCGGCTGGAGGCCTGTGACTAGTGGTGTACCGCAGGGCTCTGTATTGGGACCTCTGCTGTTTGTGATTTATATAAATGATCTGGAAGAAGGAGTAACTGGGGTGATCAGTAAGTTTGCGGACGACACAAAACTGGCAGGACTTGCAGATAGTGAGGAACATTGTCAGAGGCTACAGAAGGATATAGATAGGCTGGAAATTTGGGCAAGGAAATGGCAGATGGAGTTCAATCCTGATAAATGCGAAGTGATGCATTTTGGTGGGAATAATGTAGGGAGGAGCTACACGATAAATGGAAGAACCATAAAGGGTGTAGAGGCGCAGAGGGACCTGGGTGTGCAAGTCCACAGATCTTTGAAGGTGACGTCACAGGTGGAGAAGGTGGTGAAGAAGGCATATGGCATGCTTGCCTTTATAGGACGGGGCATAGAGTATAAAAGTTGGGGTCTGATGTTGCAGATGTATAGAACGTTGGTTCAGCCGCATTTGGAATACTGCGTCCAGTTCTGGTCGCCACACTACCAGAAGGACGTGGAGGCTTTGGAGAGAGTACAGAGGAGGTTTACCAGGATGTTGCCTGGTATGGAGGGGCTTGGTTATGAGGACAGATTGGGGAAACTGGGGTTGTTCTCCTTGGAAAGACGGAGGATGAGGGGAGACTTAATAGAGGTGTATAAAATTATGAAAGGCATAGATAGGGTGAACGGTGGGAAACTTTTCCCCGGGTCGGTGGTGACGTTCACGAGGGGTCATAGGTTCAAGGTGAAGGGGGGGAGGTTTAACACAGATATCAGAAGGACATATTTTACACAGAGGGTCGTGGGGGCCTGGAATGTGTTGCCGGGCAAGGTGGTGGAGGCGGACACACTGGGAACGTTTAAGACTTATCTAGACAGCTATATGAACGGAGTGGGAATGGAGGGATAAAAAAGAGTGGTCTAGTTTGGACCAGGGAGCGGCGCGGGCTAATTGTTCTTTGTTTCTCGTTTCAAGGCTTCATTCTATGATCATCTTGCTGGTGCCAGTACAGAGCGAGACTGCGGATAGTTGGGAACCTGTCTCGGGGGCAGGGAATTCATATGGTGTTCGTGGAAGTGGAAATGAATAGGGTTGGGAAGCATTTTCCGATCAGGGCCAGTGTGATCTCCTGGACTCGTTTCGATCGCCTCAGGGGGTCGGAGAGGAATTTCCCAGATTTTTTTTCCCCATATTGGCCCTGGGGTTTTCACCTCTCCCTGGAGATCACATGGTCTGGAATGGGGGGGTGGGGGTGAGTTAATAGGTTGTGATGAACAAAGCATCGTAGCTGTGAGGGACAGCTCGGTGGATAGGATATTAGTATGTAGATAGGCTGGAAAATTGGGCGGGGATCCTGGATTCAGGATTCAATCCTGGACCGGGGAGCGGCGCGGGCTTGGAGGGCCGAAGGGCCTGTTCCTGTGCTGTATTGTTCTTTGTTTGTTTCCTTCTCTATGACCAGTATGCTTTGCCTATATAGTGCACAAGAAACAATACTTTTCACTGATGTTAATACATGTGACAATAATAAATCAAATCAAATTAAATTAAAATTTTCTCTGCTTGACCCTTTCTCAGCCCCAGGTATCTAAGATTTCCGAAAATTTTTCAGTGAAGGAGCAGCTAGTAATTCAAAATTAAATCTTTAACTCAATGTTAAAAGAAGTTCAAACACGTTCAAATGTAAAAAAAGATTGGAGATAGAACTGAATCCAAGTTTTAAAGAAAAGTCTTAACTTTCTCCATTCCCCCAAGAAAATGTTTGCAATCCCACCCCCCACCAATGTACAGTACAGTGCAGAGAATGGGCTTATTTGGGCTGTAATGGGCTGTAATTCTATATTTAAATCAACAATGTGGTGTTTCAATGGGGAACAACAGTCAAATTTAATGTCCTCTCACTGCCATTTAGAGATGAAAATTTGCAATATTGAGTAATGTTGCACTGAACAAAGAACAAAGAACAGTACAACACAGGAACAGGCTTTGGCCCTCCAAGCCTGCACCGATCACATTTACCTACCTAACCAACCGCTTATATCCCTCTATTCCCTATTTGTTCATATGACTATCAAGATAAGTCTTAAATGTGCCTATTCCGAATAGAGCTTGAGAAGTTGGTGGTGAGCTGACTCTTGGACCCCCTGCAGTCCATTTTGTGCAGGGACACCCACAATATGGTTTGGGAGGGAGTTCCAGGATTCTGACCCAACAACGGGAAAGGAACGATGATATAATTCCAAGTCAGAATGGTGAGTGACTTGGAGGGGAATGTGCAGGTGCTAGTGTTCTCGTATATGTGCTGCCCTGGTCCTTCGAGGTGGTAAAGGTTCCCTGTTTAGAATGTAGTGTTTCAACCACCTCATTTGGTATTGCATTACAGGCCCCCACCACCCTCTGTGTAAAAAAACTTTCCCCGCACATCTCCACTGAACCTTTCCCCTCTTGTAATTGTCATTTCTGCCCTGGGAAAAAGCTTCCAACTGTTCACCCTAATATATTCATAATTTTATAAACTTCTATCAGGTCGCTCCTCAGCCTCCGGCTTTCCAGGGAGAACAATCCCAGTTTATTCAATCTCTCCTCATAGTTAATACCCTCCATACCAGGCAACATCCTGGTAAATCTCACCAAAGCCTCCACGTCCTTCTGGTAGTGTGGTGACCAGAATTGGACACAGTATTCCAAATGTGGCCTAACCAACGTTTTATACAACTGTGACATAATTTGCCAACTTTTATACTCGATGCCCCGTCCGATGAAGGCAAGGATGTCATATGCTTTCACCACCTTTTCCACCGGTGTTGCCACTTTTAAGGATCTGTGGACCTACGCTCCAAAGAACAAAGAACAAAGAACAGTACAGCACAGGATACAGGCTCTTCGGCCCTCCAAGCCTGTGCCGCTCCTTGGTCCAAATAGACCAATCTTTTGTATCCCTCCATTCCCAGGCTGCTCATGTGACTATCCAGGTAAGTCTTAAACGATGTCAGCGTGTCTGCCTCCACCACCCTACTTGGCAGCGCATTCCAGGCCTCCACCACCCTCTGTGTAAAAAAACATCCCTCTAATATCTGAGTTATATTTCGCCCCTCTCACCTTGAACCCGTGACCCCTCGTGATCATCACCTCCGACCTGGGAAAAAGCTTCCCACCGTTCACCCTATCTATCCCCTTCATAATCTTGTACACCTCTATTAGATCTCCCCTCATTCTCCGTCTTTCCAGGGAGAACAACCCCAGTTTACCCAATCTCTCCTCATAGCTAAGACCCTCCATACCAGGCAACATCCTGGCAAACCTTCTCTGCACTCTCTCTAACGCCTCCACGTCCTTCTGGTAGTGCGGCGACCAGAACTGGACGCAGTACTCCAAATGTGGCCTAACCAGCGTTCTATACAGCTGCATCATCAGACTCCAGCTTTTATACTCTATACCCCGTCCTATAAAGGCAAGCATACCATATGCCTTCTTCACTACCTTCTCCACCTGTGTTGCCACCTTCAAGGATTTGTGGACTTGCACACCTAGGTCCCTCTGTGTTTCTATACTCTTGATAGCTCTGCCATTTATTGTATAACTCCTCCCTACATTATTTCTTCCAAAATGCATCACTTCGCATTTATCTGGATTAAATTCCATCTGCCACCTCTCCGCCCAATTTTCCAGCCTATCTATATCCTGCTGTATTGCCCGACAATGCTCATCGCTATCCGCAAGTCCAGCCATCTTCGTGTCATCCGCAAATTTGCTGATAACACCAGTTACACCTTCTTCCAAATCATTTATATATATCACAAATAGCAGAGGTCCCAGTACAGAGCCGTGCGGAACACCACTGGTCACAGATCTCCAGCCGGAAAAAGACCCTTCGACCGCTACCCTCTGTCTCCTATGGCCAAGCCAGTTCTCCACCCATCTAGCCACTTCTCCTTGTATCCCATGAGCCTTAACCTTCTTAACCAACCTGCCATGTGGGACTTTGTCAAATGCCTTACTGAAATCCATAGAGACAACATCCACGGCCCTTCCTTCGTCAACCGTTTTTGTCACTTCCTCAAAAAACTCCACCAAATTTGTAAGGCACGACCTCCCTCTTACAAAACCATGCTGTCTGTCACTAATGAGATTGTTCTGTTCTAAATGCACATACATCCTGTCTCTAAGAATCCTCTCCAACAACTTCCCTACCACGGACGTCAAACTCACCGGCCTATAATTTCCCGGGTTATCCCTGCTACCCTTCTTAAACAACGGGACCACATTCGCTATCCTCCAATCCTCAGGGACCTCACCTGTGTCCAAAGAAGCGACAAAGATTTCCGTCAGAGGCCCAGCAATTTCATCTCTCGTCTCCCAGAGCAGTCTAGGATAGTCCAAGGTCTCTCTGTGTGTCTATGCTCCTGTAACAGCATTGAAAGGCTCAGGGAAATTTCTTTCCATAGAAGCTGCATCACTGGGGTTCAAATCGCATGATGATCCAAGTACAAAGAAAGGTAAAGCATAGTCACCAACTCAACAAACGTCAACGTCTTAAATCCTGAGCAGAACATGTTGCTGCTTTAAAAGGCTCCAATTTTAACAAGGAAAATCTTCACAGGAGCTGCACAACAATACTTTAATGCGACCGAAATTGTACTAATTGTGTGCTTTGTGTTGCGCTTTTCCTCCCATCTCTTGCCAAGGCCACCTGATGAGAAAATAAATAGTAACTGTGCCTAGATTGACACGGATGTACTCAAATTTTTAACGCTCCCCCCCTAACCTGATTTGCTGCCTGCAGCTGCAGATACAGCCACTCCCTGTAAAGCATCAATGTAACACAAAGCAGTTTGTTTATTCCGCCACGACATAGGGAACGGTGCATAATATAAAAGATAAGCAGAAAGGGCAGGAAAGAAGCCGTAGGCTGCTCCAATGGCACCGCCAGTTGTGGTAATAAACAATTTTGGGCAAGGAAAGTCCCAGTTTGATACAGAGTTTAGGATCAATTCCATTGATTAACAGCTTGCCAACATTTACCAAGCTCACAATGAAAAACAACCATTGAGGCAGGGTATTAAAGTGCTTTGACAAAGGGTCATCTGGACTCGAAACGTCAGCTCTTTTCTCTCCTTACAGATGCTGCCAGACCTGCTGAGATTTCCCAACATTTTCTCTTTTGGTATTAAAGTGCCACTGGGTCCCTTGTAATCATACCTCAGCCAATTGCACAGTATATGGTTACTGCAGGAATCCATTGGAGATAAAATCTGGCAATTAGTTGGTGCTGAGCTTGTCCTATTAAAAGGACTGCGGGTTATAGCAGTAGGAGTGGGCCATTCAGCCCTTTGAGCCTGTTGTCCCATTTCATTAGATCACGGCTGATCCCCATCTCAACACCAATTAGCTGCTTTTTCTCCACATCCCTTAATGACCTTGACTAAAATCTATCCATTTCAGTCATGTAAATTTCAACTGGCCCAACGCTCACGACCTTTTGGGGACAAGTTCCAGATAGCCATTACTCTTGTGAAAAGAATGCTTCCTGATTTCACTAGCTGGCTTAGCTCTAACTTTAAGATAATGCCCCGTGTTGCTGATTCCACTGCCAGGAGAAATAATTTATCTATATCTACCCTATTCCTATCTCCTCTCCCAGCCCATTGTCTAAAGCAGCAGATTCCGAAGTGCAACTAACTCTTGTTCTGTCCCCAGTGGAATTTTGTGGGCCTGGAGATCTGCTCTGTCTTTATTTCATCAGGAGAAGCCAAACCAAGTTCATGCAACCTGTCCTTATAATTTAATCACTTGGACCCTAGTCTCTGGTGAATCTGCACTATACCCCCCCCCCTTCCCCCCCAAAGGCCACCATATCCTTGCTGACGTCCGATCCCCAAAACTGAACGCAGTACCCCAGATGGAGTCTAACCTCACCCAACTTCATCACTTTCACAATCCAACTCCTTTCAGATGAAGGTCCAAGATTGCTTGATTTTTAGACATGTGCACTCACTTCTAGTAATTTGCCTACATGAATACCCAAATCCTTTTGCTCCTCCACAGTTTGACGTCTCCCTGATTTGCTGCCTGCGACAGCAGATAGCATTCCTCCCTGTAAAGTGGCAGCACAACACTGAGCAATTTGTTTATTCCACCAGGATTTGATATGTAATTGCAGTAAAGCCAGCAGTTATTTACCCATTCCATTACCGAACACATTTTCATTGATGGACAATCGCACGGTACCTTAAAGGACTGCTTGTTTTGTGGCACGGTAAATGATTTAGAATAACCAGACCAATTGGTTGTTAATAGTTATAATCTACACCCAAAAATAAGCAGAGACAATCATACCGATGAAGGATTTTCAGCTTGATTAATTATCATACGTCCGTCCACCAGGATGTAAGAATAAGGAACTGATGTGACTGCACTGGGGAGCTGAAAGCAAATGCTCACTGCTGGATAGCCCGAACTTGATCTTGCTCCTGGGTTTCTCTACCTCAATATACAAGCCTGCACCTCAATTGCCACAGCTGCTGAGGCATTCAATTGTTAGGGTTTTTTTTGGTCACTTTCCCAGAGTTCTATCAGCTCAGTAAATACAAAAGGTGACATTTTGTTCTGTCCCTTCAATAAGGTTGTTGGAATTAAGAGGTTGGGCTGCCACTGGCTTTTCCTGTGTACTGCTAATGGATGATTAAACTGGCAGAACAATCAAACCAGGTTTGTTCAACTGCCCTCTTGCTTAGGGAATGGTCATGGCTTGAAAGCAAAAGCATTAGAAATCGACTCCTCTGACAGCATTGCCTGTTACAGTTTGCCATACAAACAAGGAAGATCCCAGATTTTGATTGCTGGTTTGATCATAGAATCCCTACAGTGCAGAAGGAGGTCATTCAGTCCATCGAGTCTGCACTGACTCACCGACAGTGTGTCTTACCTGGGCCCCATCCCTCGTAACTCCACATATTTATCCCGCTAATTCCCCTAACCTAAACATCTTGAGAGTCAATTTTGCATGGCCAATCCACCTACCCTGCGCATCTTTGGGGTGTGGTAGGAAACCGGAGCACTCGGAGGAAACCCACGCAGACACATGGGAGAACGTGCAAATTCCAAACAGATAATCACCCGAGTTGGGAATTGAACCCAGATTCCAGGCACTGTGAGGCAACAGTGCTCGCCACTATGCCACTGAGCCACCATTTGTGTTTAATTCCATGAATGAATAGCCTGCCAACAATGTTGCTCAGGTGAAAAAGAGACCCCATTCGAGCAGGGTTTGAGAGAGCTGTTGACACCCTTAGAACCATATCCAAGTCAGTTCTATCGTGTGTACAATACATTCCTGCTGAAGAATCCATATATAAAAATGCAGTTTTTTGGTTTCCGATTTTTAAAAAAATGAAAACATTTACAAATTACATTCCATGCTCAGCAAAAAAATACATTCAACATGCTAACAAAAAATTAAATAGTTCATTATATTATTTTACAAAAACAATTACAGAACAACTTTGTTCCTTGCACAGGAATGACCTAGCGATTTCAAACACTTCTACCACAGCACAATAAACAAAAGTGATCCGGAAATTTCACAGCTTTCAATATAAAATGAGATTTAAAGGAGTCAAACCTCAAGTTCTTTGGGGACCACTATGCCTTGTCTCACTCTAATGAGATTTTCTCTGAAAGATTGGCTAGATCACGACTTTGCTGGACTGGGTTTGGTCACAGTGTGTGCAATAATACAGCGGACATCGTTCCATGCAACCTTGAGAAAAACAACAACGGGTGCCGTGGTCAGCATTCTTCTTTTAAGTATCCATTACTGTCGGAAAGTTTCTTTATCTGCACTTCCCCTTCCCTGTTTATATTTACCCAGCAAATGTGCCATTTTGAAGGCTGGTCGCCTTTGTATCAAGAGCGACAACAGTCATTTTGCCATTGAAAATGCCATTAATTACAGCAGCAGCGCTATGTTAAATTAAATGTGCTCACAAGATAAGGGAAACTTTGATGATCAGCCATGATCATGAGTGGCGGAGCAGGCTCGAAGGGCTGAGTGACCTACTCCTGCTTCTAGTTTCTACGCTTCTATGAAACAAAGAAAGATGTGCAGTAAATATGTTTTTAGAGAACTGCATATCTGGTCATCCTGACGAGGAAAAGCTCAGCATTAACCAACAACAACTTACATTTATATAATACCTTTAACATCAGGGACATCTCAAGATAAACAAGTGGTAAGGAAAAAGTGTATTAGGGTATCCCCCAAGGATGCAAAAAGTGCTTTGCATCTGTGCTCCAAAAGCTATAACATACATTTGTATACCACCTTTCCCATTCTAAGGATGGTTCCAGCACACTCAGGAATGAACATGGGCACAGCAGAACACCATTCACCCCCTCACTTCTGTTCCTCCATTCAATTAGATGAGCGCTGATCTGTGCCCTAACTCCATCTACCCTACCTTCCTTCGGTAACCCTTAATGCTCTTGTCTGACAAAGATCTCCACAGCCAATCTTTTAATTTTGTCATGTACTCATTGTTGTTTTGTAGGAAAACACAGCAATCAGTTTTAACACATCAATGAAATAAATAACTAGCTAATTTCCTGAAACGTTTGAATTAGAAGCAGGAATAGGCCACTCCGCCTGTCTATAAGATCATGGCTGATCTGATAACAATCTCAACTCCACATTCCCACCTACCTCCAATAACCTTTCACCCCCTTGCTTATCAAGAATCCATAGGTCTCTGCTTCCACTGCCTTTGAGGAAGACAGTTCCAAAGACTCACGACCCTCTGAGAAAAAAAAATCTTCTCATCTCGGTCTTAAATGGGCAATTCTTTCCCTGCTCTTTTTCGCGCAGGATAATGGGATCTGAATGTGTAGGTATGTTCTCAGTTTAATGTTGCATCTGAAAGGCCACCCTCTGCAACAATACACCCTTCCAGCATTACACTGAAAAAGTCTCCCCCAACATCATGGCAGCCAAACTGGATAACCCCTGGAAATAGGCACATGGAGCCCAATGTGCAGTTAACCTACGGCCACTGATCAAAATGTAGGTAGCACACCACCTTTCTGTTGAGCAATCATTTGAATAGTCTCTGCATCCCAGCCAGCAATAACAATTATGTTCATTGGCTGGACACATTGGCAGAAGTCCAAATACCATGTGCCTTTAGCACCACTTCTAGCCTGAACTGCATAAAGCTAGCTGCACCCGAGGTGCAGTGTGACTGGAGCAGCTGCTGGCAGCCATAGCTGAAGAGAAACTGACATGGAAATGAGGGAGGAATAGCATAACAAGGGAGAGTATTTCAGAAGCTGGACTGGGAGGTCTTGACGGAAGAGATAGAAAGGACAAACAATGGTGTGTATCCGCTGGATGAAGGGGGAAATGTTGGCAGGTGGCCTTTGGACGCACTTTAGGAAAGCAGTGGGAGATGTTAGCCACAGAGGATCAACGGCAGAAGTCAAGTCTGTGGATGTATTGCGTCATGAAGTTCAATGGCCTCACACGAGCTGTTAAAGTCAGCGAATGCATCTTCAAACCCACAAGGCAGCTTGCACAACCTGCCAGCTATTCAACCATGACAATCACATCACTCAAAGAGATTGCACAACACTGACATTCTCCGCTCTCTTCCAGGACAAAGTTAGTGCACAACCGTAGGCAGCATTTCCTAAACCAATGGAAGAAACAATGTTGGCAAATACCGGGATGGTTGTAGTGCAGAGGCTGTGGACAGTGGCGGAGCTGAGGTCAGTGACAGTGATGGTATCGGCATAACCAATCCTCCTTGTCACACCCCATCTCCCCCTCAATCCACAATTCATTCTGATTTAGAAGCTGCGGATGGTGTAAGTATCACCTCTTAATTTCCACTCTATTTCCCACCCAATGACCTTAACCTCGTTGCTATGTTGATCCCAAACCAGTTGATAAAATATAAAAGTAGACTCTAATACGTATCTTGACAATGGATTCATTCACCGAATGGAGTATTATTACATATGCATGCTTGCTGTGTATCAAACCAGCTCCCAGCAGTCTCACTTTCTGCTCCTTTGAGCACCAGTAGCAGAATTTAAGAAATTAACCAGTTTTTTAAAAAGCCAATTAAAGCAATCGATAGCCTTGCTGTAACTAAGGATAAAATTTAAAGGCACCTTTTCAAATCAAAGTAAAATGCCATAGAATCGTAGAATCCCTACAGTGCAGAAGGAGGCCATTTGTCCCATCGAGTCTGTACCGACCACAATCCCACCCAGGCCCTATTCCCATAACCCTAATTTACCCTGCTAATCCCCCTGACACAAAGGACAATTTACCATGGCCAATCAACCTAATCTGCACATCTTTGGAGTGTGGGAGGAAACCGGAGCATCCGGAGGAAACCCACACAGACACGGGGAGAACGTGCAAACTCCGTACAGACCTAAGGCTGGAATTGAACCCGGGTCCCTGGCGCTGTGAGGCAGCAGTGCTCATAAAAACCCTACAGTGCTGAAAGAGGCCATTTGGCCCATCGAGTCTGCACCGACCACAATCCCACCCAGGCCCTACCCCCATATCCCTACATATTTACCCACTAATCCCTCTAACCTACACATCTCAGGACACTAAGGAGCAATTTTAGCATGGCCAATCAACCTAACCCGCACATCTTTGGACTGTGGGAGGAAACCCAGTGCTAACCACTGTGCCACCGTGCCGCCCTTTTGGGGGTTAATTCAGCACTCTGGTTGCAGTGGTGCTCACTGGTCATGGAAGGCCTCAAGTGTTTCAGTGGACAGGCGTGCACCCTGTCCAAGGGTGTCTCTCTTTCTAAGTGCTCTAAATACTTAATAAAACACTGCCCCTCAATGTGTACCCAATTAACAAACCATTAATAGTTGTGCCTTTTACCCTTTCCGATACTCGAGCAGTGCATTCAGGGCAGGCAGTGGAGGATCACCAAGAAAACAGTGTTGATGAAGACACAGGGACTTAATTTCACACTCCCAGCCACTAGCTCAGGTACTGAAACTATAGGGGAAATCATACCAAAAAAAATTCACTCCAGAGAGAAATGCCGGTTTTCTCTCCAGACCTTACCCCACGCTGCCTAAAGGAAATCAAAGGTACCTGCTTCACACCACCATTCAGGGGGACTTCAACTTGCTGACAAAAGCTAGCTGGACTGAGATTGGACGTCATCTTTAAAGGGCGCCCCAATCAAAACCAGAGTAAATCTCCGCTGCCCCCCCCCCCCCCCCCCACCGCCCTCCAGCCAACCACAGAGGTCTCAGAAGCTCTTCTCCCCCACACTGATCGGAGTCAGAATTTCTCTCTTCTCTCCCCCCACCACCCCGTGATCATCGACCCCATCTCCCCTCCCTCCACCCCGCCAATCATCAGCCCCTTCTTCCCCCTCGACCATCAGCCCTAGCCCCATCCCCGCCTGCCCCCAGCAGTCATAGCTGGCATCCTCCGCTCCTCCATCCACTCGCGGCCCACAACTAAACCTGAATAAATTTTCCCCCCCCACCCCACTGAGGCCTGACCCAGTGCCAAACCATGCCATTGGACAGTGCCAGGAGGCATTGCTAGGCCTGTACTTGGCAATATCCGTTTTCCCTCCCAAGAGCTGTTCTCACCTTTACACTCCTGGGGAGACCCCCACGGCAGGTTCACGTGATGGCATGTTGGCACAGTGTCAATATACGGCGAGGGGATGGGTTAATTATATTAAAATCCATTCAAATTCACGTAAAGTAGGTTCACACAGCATGCAGCAAACCATCAGAAATCTTGACACGTGCTCTGCTGAGTATCAATGAGCCCTTTCCAGAGCAGTGCAGGCAGTGGAAGCCACTGTTTCAACTTGCTGTCTGCCTTATCCCACTTCAAGTGGCAGCATGGCGTTCACTATATGCATGGTGTGTGTCTGAGTCTGTGTGTGTGTGCGTGTTACTCACTGGAGTAAATCAATAAGTCATCAGTGGGACTGTCCTTGTCATCCAGTAACTACCCTTTGGTTTGTCATGTAGCTCAAATACTGATGGCACGGTGCATTGCCGCAGAACGAAAGCATAATGACTGCTGCCAGGATACAAGGCTTTGATCTGCATGATTCACTGCCTATGGTCACAAACCAATTGGACTTTGTGAGTGGAATGCCTTTTAGTTCCTGTATAGGGCAGAGCTGACATGTGGTAGCTGCAAAGTGACATGCATGCAATCAGTGGCACTTTGCATAATAGAAAAAGCTGCAATTATGCAGAAGTCACATGCCCACGCCATCAGTTCATCTCTGCCAAGAGAGAATGAAATATAGCTAGCTCTTTTCAATGGATGGCAAACTGCAAATATTTCCAGCTTCAGCTTGTACAAAAGTTCACGGCCACAGTCACCTTCACAGTCATTGCTGTGGTGAAGTGTTGCTGAAAGAGGCAGATTTCAGCGAGGGCATTCTTACTGAAGGGCAGACTTTCTCATTGAGGGTCAGGTAGGGGAATTGTTCCCCAAACATCCTAAACAAATTTAGTCGTCCTTCTGAGAGCCCCTCTTCCCCTTCACCTGCTTTCAATAGCTTGTTTTGCTCTGCCTCTGTTCATTCTCCATGTCAGACTATGTTCTAAGAGGAATGCCCACCAGTGCATCCATTTCTGGGAGCGACTGGTTTGTGGCACGGCGATTAGCACTGCTGCCTCACAGCACCAGGGACCCGGGTTCGATTCCCGGCTTGGGTCACTGTTTGTGCAGAGTCTGCACATTCTCCCCGTGTCTGTGTGGGTTTCCTCCGGGTGCTCCGGTTTCCTCCCACAGTCTGAAAGATGCACTGGTTAGATGCATTGACCCAAACAGGTGCTGGAGTGTGGCGACTAGGGGAATTTCACAGTAACTTCATTGCAGTGCTAATGTAAGCCTTTTTTGTGACTAATAAATAAACTAAATAAACTTTGCGCAAAAGCCTTCAAGTCGGCAAAAATTCCTTAACCCCTACCATTCCACACTCTGTGGACTTCTGCAACTTAAAACAACCATAGAAAGCAAACACTTATAGAATTGAAATTGGGTCACTGTCTGTGTGGAGCTTGCACATTCTCCCCGTGTCTGCGTGGATTTCCTCCGGGTGCTCCGGTTTCCTCCCACAGTCCAAAGATGTGCTGGTTAGGTGCATTGGCCATGCTAAATTGCCCCTTAGTGTCCCAGGATGAGTAGGTTAGAGGGATTAGTGGGGTAAATATGTAGGGTTTCAGGGATAGGGCCTGGGGTGGAATTGTTGTCGGTGCAGACTCGATGGGCCGAATGGTCTCCTTCTGCACTGTAGGGATTCTATGACTAGCAGCAACAGTGAGAAGAAATCAACCAGCAACTAACTCTAAAGCAGTTGGTGATCCCTTTAAATAGCACTCCTTATTGGAGAAGTCCTTCCTTTCACTGGATGAGGATTCAGGTTGAGAAAGAGCACTGGCTGGAATACTGAGTTCCAAAATGTGATGACGTACCTTCTCTCCTTATATCCATCACATGTTCACTGCATGCGCAATAACGCATGCACCGATGTGGCATCTGGTGCAATTCGTAAGAACACAAGAAATAGGAGCAGGAGTAGGCCATAGAGCTCCCTCAAGCCTGCTCTGGAATTAAATACAATCATGACTGTTTGTTGGCCTCAACTCTACTTTCCTGCCCATTCCCCATATCCCTTGATTCAGTGAGACACCAAAAAAATTTGTCTATCTCAGTCTTCAATGTATTCCATGCTGGCGCATTCACAACTCTCCAGGCTAGAGAATTCCAAAGATTCACAACTCTTTGGGTGAAGAAATTTCTCCTCAACCCAGTCCTTCAAAAAAAAAAAGGTCCTTGTAACTTTATCCCTTTAGCTCTGTTCTCGGAGGCAATGACCTCCTTTGCTGGGTATATGCAATGGCCAACCTCAATTCTTTTGGTCAAGTGTCAATATCCAATGTCAGAAGATATCTCACTCCTGTTATCATTCAACACCCACACATGTATTCTCCAGCTGAGCTCACTGGCTTAGCATCAAGAGCAAGAACACAGGATAATTTCCCTTTCCTCAATTCTCTGCAGCAAAAGCCTGCTGTGATTTATCCAAGTTCAGGTGACTCTGCAGATAGGATTTTGACCCGGAAAGAAAACATGGGTTTGGATTGGGTGAGAAGTTAAGATTTTTAAAATGTCAAACTAGACTTCAAAGTACCTCAAACCCACCCACTTGATGTTAACAGAGATGGAATGTGGAGGGTGACCATTTCACTCTCAAGAGGCAGGTCAATCTTTTTTTAAATTCATTCGAGGGACATGGTTGTCGCTGGCTGGCCCCAGCATTTATTGCCCATCCCTAGTTGCCCTTGAGAAGGTGGTGGTGAGCTGTCTTCTTGAATCACTGCAGTCCACCTGCTGTGGGTTGACCCACAATGCCGTTAGGGAGGGAATTCCAGAATGTAGACACAGCGACTGCGAAGGAACGGCGATATATTTCCAAGTCAGGATGGTGAGTGGCTTGGAAGGGAACTTGCAGGTGGTGGTGTTCCCATGTATCTGCTGCCCTTGTCCTCCTAGATGGAAGTGGCCATGGGTTTGGGAGGTTTTGTCTAAGGATCTCTGGTGAATTGCTGCAGTGCATCTCTTGTAGACAGTACACACTGCTACTACTGAGTGTCGATGGAGGGAATGGACATGGTGCCAATCAAGCGGGCTGCTTTTTCTTGGATGGTGTCAAGCTTCTTGAGTGCTGTTAGGGCTGCACCCATCCAGGCATGTGGAGAATATCCCATTACACTCCTGACTTGTGCTTTGTACATGGTAGACAGGTTTTGGGGAGTCAGGAGGCGAGTTAGTCGCCGCAGTATTCCTAGCCTCTAACCTGCTCTTGTAGCCACTGTGTTTATGCAGTGAGTCGAGTTGAGTTTCTGGTCAATGGTAACCCCAAGGATGTTGACAGTGTGGGATTTAGTGATGGTAAAATAGATTAAGGATCCCACACTCAACTCAGCACCCACACAGAGGTTGCAGGCCTCCATTTGAATAACCTTTTCATCTTATGCTGTCCGCCAGCTTTCCCTGGCATCAGGAAAGCTCAGTAAGAAGTTTAACAACACCAGGTTAAAGTCCAACAGGTTTATTTGGTAGCAAAAGCCACACAAGCTTTCGGAGCTCCAAGCCCCTTCTTCAGGTGAGTGAGAATTCTGTTCACAAACAGGGCATATAAAGACACAGACTCAATTTACATGATTAATTCATGTAAATTGAGTCTGTGTCTTTATATGCCCTGTTTGTGAACAGAATTCCCACTCACCTGAAGAAGGGGCTTGGAGCTCCGAAAGCTTGTGTGGATTTTGCTACCAAATAAACCTGTTGGACTTTAATCTGGTGTTGTTAAACTTCTTACTGTGTTTACCCCAGTCCAACGCCGGCATCTCCACATCATCAGGAAAGCTAGCAGATAGGAGATGGTAAAAAGGCCTTGATCCATGAGGCAAGAGCTTTTGCAGCATGGTGGCACAGTGGTTAGCACTGCTGTCTCACAGCACCAGGGACCTGGGTTTGATTCCTGCCTCGAGCAACTGTCCGTGTGGAGTTTTCACATTCTCCCCGTGTCTTCATGGGTTTCCTCCGGATGCTCCAAAGATGTGCGGGTTAGGATAATTGGCCATGTTAAATAGCCGCTTAGTGCCAGGGGGATTCGCAGGGTCAATATGTGGGGTTAAGGGGATAGGGCCTGGGTGGGATTGTTGTCAGTGCAGACTTGATGAGTCAAACGGCCTCTTTCTGCACTGTAGGGATTCTATGATTATGAGTCAGGAGGATCAGGAGGGTTCTCCCCCAAGTCTAACAAGTTCATCTGTAAATCCTAATGCAATTTATCTACTTCCCTCATCCCTCTCCTGCAAGAGGCACTGGAGTTTCCCATCAACAACTCCCTCTCTTCTCTGAATGCGCGGCACTGTAAATATCAGGGTCAATGATTCTACCTTTAACGACAGGTTGCCTAGGGTGATTATTTTTATTATGAATGCATCAATCCACTCTTTGTATTGCACCTTCCCCCCCAACCCACTCTCCCTCTCTCTGTAACCTCAGGGAAATATCAAACTTTTTGAATTATCACTTGAAATTATACCTGCGCGAATAAGGCCAAGATTAAAAGTCAGATCTGCTCTCAACATACTAATTTTCCACGACGGCTCCATTTTAGGTTCGCACTGTCAAGCAGGCTTGGCTCATTGGAGACAAATTCATTTGCAATGCCGGGACTACATTACTCGACTTATGTTATTTCATCGACGCGGGTAATATTCAACAAATATCAGCAAAGTTACATCAGGAACCCAGATTTTACTTTAAACTGCATTATGTTTTGATTTCTTGAAATGCTCTCCCTCATTCCCATCCATTCGAAGGAATAATTCCTTTCAAATAAATTACAAAAATATCTCGTATAAATTTTGTTAATTTAATTCCATTGTTGAATTCCAGTTCCACTCAACTACTCAACATGTTCGAATATTGATTACATTTTTATATCAATGTGTGCAGTATAGCAATTTTATTTCAAGCATTGCATATTTCATCATATAGTATTGACATATGCTAATTTGTCAACCTCAAGCAAGATGACCCTACAGAACTGCATCACTTGAAGCCTTAATCAAATCCCTCTCTGATCAGTACAATCTTGTGTTCTGATTGAATTTGAAAGGATGGTATTGAGACAACTGGGATTCTTGCAAGGCTTTCCTCAAACACTTTGAAGACATGCTGAGCTCTGTTTTATACTAACCAGAGGGAAGGACACCATCATTTTGAACATGCGAACACAATCAGTTTCTGTATCAACAGGAGGCATTTTCTTCAATGCCTGGAGGTACAATAAAATAAGATCATATATTCACGCGAATTAAGGTGGAGTTTACAGTCTGATTGAGCAAAAGGACTCAACTTATCAGCTGATGTAGCCTTCATAAACAATTACAGTAGTGTCAATACATCACAGGCCTTTCTATAAGGAGCAATGGGGGGTATTCTTTAAAAATTGAGAAATGGAAGGTAATGCAAAGCCAAGTCCTTAATAATAATGCCAACGTTAAAAAACATATTAGATACTTGGTGATAATTCAAAAATAGCGATCAAGTAGAACCTGCCTTGCTTTTAAAGGTTCGATGATTTTAACATTGCAAGATTTAAATATTTTCCACAAAGTATAATTCAAGCAGATGAGTTAAATAGCTACTTTTAACATCTAACAAAACAGCTACTTTTAAAATTTCCCCCAACCAGTGAAATTTCAATTAAATTTTCTGTGAAAATCAGCAGAAACATCGGTGGCGGGCCCTCGGTTTGAGGATAATGTCTACTCAGGATCACAAGTTTGTGCCATGGGCCCTCATGAGAATAAACAGGCTGATTCTTTGCCCACAGATCAGGACCCCGATGGAAGTCTATGTTTGACTTTGTTTAATGTGGGGACCTTGGGATGTGATCATTGTACGCACGAGTGTGACTGGCTGGTGGTCAGATTTCGGTGGTGTGTCACAACCACGATGACTGGGGCCACCTTGCCGCTGCGGCATTCTTCCTCTTTCACAGCCAGTGAGACGCACAATCTTCCTTCACCCGTTCTGCCGTTGAGGACTTTTTGGACCGCACTTTGCTGCTAATTGTCCCCGAAGGCATCACTCAAGGGATGATCGGAGCGCATGAGCCTCTCCACCACGTGAAGTTGGCGAACTGGAGACTGCAGAAATGTGTCCGGACTGCAGGTGTTAAACAATGTTGCTACTCAGCAGGTATGGGTGCTAAAGTAGGTGGAAAAAAAAATTGACCCAGAACAATGCTCTGTCTGGTTTTGCTTTAAGAAGTTTAACAACACCAGGTTAAAGTCCAGCAGGTTTATTTGGTAGCAAAAGCCACACAAGCTTTCGGAGCTCCGAAAGCTTGTGTGGCTTTTGCTACCAAATAAACCTGTTGGACTTTAACCTGGTGTTGTTAAACTTCTTACTGTGTTTACCCCAGTCCAACGCCGGCATCTCCACATCATGGTTTTGCTTTCCCAGGAATGGACAAGAAATGGATGCTGTGCATTTAGGCTATGGTCCAGACTTCTTCCAGCCAATGCTTTCTAACCTCTCTAAGTTCCATGTTATATGCTCAATATCTGGTAATGTAGCATTGCCCAAGAGGCAAACAAAACTTTCGATTTCTGGAATTGGAACTAGCTACCTTGTGTTCTGCTAGTCTTCAGATAACAAAGGAACAAACACACTATTAGATCATGTGATTCAGACCACAAGCGATGAGTCAGCCTTATTGAAAGTTAAACAGCAGCATAACTTCATGACAGAAAATGTCACTCGGATTAGGAATTTCTCATTTATACCTTCTCAATTACAAGTACACTTTTTCCGTTCCTTTGGGTGATCTCTTACCAAAAAATGGCAGAGTGTTGTCTCCAGCCAGAGAAACAGACCAGTTTTCTCTCCAGATTTTATGACGCTTTGCCAAAAAAAAGAGGGCCTGTCTCACACCGTCATATAGGGGGTACAGGGCCTAAACACGTCGGCAAAACACGGCTGCAGAGAGATCGGGACACCATCTTTAAAGGGCACCCAGATCAGAACCTGAGTAAGTCTCCCCCCCCCCCCCCCCCCGACAAGCACGGAGGTCTCAATGGCCCCCTTCCCCATTCCCGATCGGAGTCAGCATTTTCTAACCACCATCATCGGCCCTTTCTCCCCTCCACCCGAATGAGGTGATGAAGGGTTCTGCATCACTGTGACGTTATTATGTTACAATCACTTGCAATGTGCAGCACATCTAGCATGGGAAAATATCTCAAGACACTTCACAAGAGTGAAATCAGACAAAATTGACACAAAGCCATGAAGGAGATAGTAGGATATAACTCAGTAACCATGGTCATTCCATTTTCATCAACAGAAATACTGTTGCATGTAAATATTGCTGGGGGCTGCCCAATAATGCTGATTGAGCTTTTCTTAAATTGCTCTGTGGATACTGGACAACTATGCTCTTCACAACATTTTCACAAATTTAGTGGATAAGTAGACAGGAAACTTGCTCAATTGCAACCTTGGTGGCATCCTAGAATCATGAACGAAAGTCCAAAGGCACATGAAGCAGCAGGCCTGCTGCGAAGTGGACCATTCGTAGACCATGAGTCCCTCTACCAGTATCGGACATACTCTCTTCCACCTTCTTCCATCGAGAAAAAGATACAAAATTCTGAGATCACGTACCAACCGACTCTCAGCTACTTCCCTGCTGCCATCAGACTCTTAAATGGACCTACTATATATTAAGCTGATCTTTCTCTATACCCTAGCTGTGACTGTAACACTACATTCTGCACCCTCTCCTTTTCTTCTCCCAGGTACGCTATGAACAATTTGCTTTGTCTGTATATAACGCAGGAAACAATACTTTTCACTGTATCTCAATACATGTGACAATAATGAATCAAATCAAATCACTAAGTTCCGACATTTTCTCGACAGACTCAAATTGTTTGCGGCTGAAATTTTATGTTAATCTGCATCACAGTGCCTTACACGGTAAAGCTTGCTCATCTCTCCAATTTTGATTTTTAAAAGATATAAATTTACCTTAGTAACTGTCAATTTTTTCCTTTGAACAACCCTCCCACAACTATTAAAACAATGTTGCTTTCCTGTTACTTATGTTTTTCCCAATTCCCGGCAACAATCGTTGACTAATCTAGCACAGAGGAAAGCCAATCGGTTCATTGAGTCTGCCATCTTTAATTATTGTCATCAAGCAGATTATATAACCAAAGCGTACAATCTGCATTCACACCAAATTGGGGCCATACTAAAAGGTAACTGATATGAAATGTACACTCAATTTAGCCACTAGATCCCCAATTCAGTATACTCTCGCATTCCTTCTGCCAGTTAATTACAGAGCACTACCGACAGAGGTTGGATCAAGTCAGTTGACTGAACCATGGTGCGGATAGACGTCAAAAGGGGAAGTATTCGAGAAAAAGCTAGCGGGTCCTGCTATTGTCCTCCGATTCCCACAGCTTTTTTCTCCCCCACCTGCTTTCACCTTAAAAAGTGGCAGAGAACACAGTGAGAGAGATTTTTTTAAATGCAGAAATCAAGCAAAGACTATGCTTATCATAAAGGAGCCTAACATCACTGAAGAGTTGGAGAGAAGGATAAGGCAAATGCCAAAGTAGTAATTAGACGGTAAGAGAGGCTTTTAAAAACCTCTAAATTATAGGTGAACAAAGGAACATGAGTAAGCCAGTCAGCTCCTTGAGGATGCTACTAATTCTAATCCTATTAGATCATAGCTGATCTGTATCTCAATTCAATTTTTTCGCCCTTTCTCCATATCTCTGATACTTTTAAAAAGATCAAACTCGGTCTTGAAAGTATCTATTTGATCCAACAGCATTAGCAGAGAGAGTTGCAGTTTTACAATACCTTTTATGAAAAATGTTTCCTGAGTGCACCAAATGATCGAGCACTAACTTTAAGACAATGCCACCTATCACTGGATTCCCCACCAGAGAAAATAGTTTCTCTGCATCCATCCCGACCAAATCCCCTTATCGTTTTAAACACCTCAACTAGATCTTTCCTCAATCTTTAAAACTCAAGAAAATATAAACTAGTTTCATGCAACCTGTTCTCATTCCTGTTTTCTTTTGAATCTATGCTGTTCCCTGCCTGCCACCCTGAGGCCCTTTCCTTTCCCATGTCTCACATTCCACATTTGCCCCATGTCTGCATGGGTTTCCTCCGGGTGCCCCGGTTTCCTCCCACAGTCGTAATATGTGCGGGTTAGGTTGATTGGCCCTTAGTGTCAGGGGGATTAGCGGGGTAAGTTTGTGGGGTCACAGGGATAGGACCTGGGTGGGATTGTTGTCGGTGCAAGCTTGACGGACCGAATGGCCTCCTTCTGCACTGTAGGGATTCTATGGTTCTTCTTCAAAGTAGCATTTTGGAATCTGCTACGTCCAGCTGCGAGCCTAGGTTTTGTGCTGAAGCCTTATAAGTGGGACATGAAACCACAGCTTTTGGAATAGGGGGCAAGAGACCCACCCATTCAGTGATAACTGAGAGCTATATGCATTAATATATAGTGCTGTGGGAGTGTAGAGACTTTCCTGGTTGTGAAATAGTCGAGCAATACCCAAATCAGTGGCAGGTGGAGGGAGACTCGGTTAAAGCTGTTGCAACTGACACACGTGCAATATAGAGTGGGCTGGAGTTCTCACCTAAGGCACTGCTCGTAAGAAGTGCTGAGAATGGCTTTAGACCCACAGTTATGGAGGCAGGTGGAGTTTAACCTTGCTCAAGAAAGAGGAGTTGTTTTTCATAAAAGAAAGAGTGCCAAGATACAAATGCACACCGGCACCATGGGTGTTATGTAGTATGATAAATCAGATACAGGGTCCATAATTATAAATCCATTTGAAAAAAAGGCCCTTTAATCAAAATAGATTTGAGAATCACTGAAAGAGTTGAGGTCCCATTATAGATTGCTTGAGCAAACTAGAAAGGGCTCTCAGACTTTCACTACATGTACCAATGACTTGTGACTGGAAAGGAAGACTGAAAAATGCAATGAGTAACATACCTTTGAGGTCTAAGAAAAGAATAATTCAAGAGTATGAAATGGTGTGAAAGTTGTATAATCTGAGTGCAGACCTATCCACATTATTGAAGCTTATTTAAAGAAATACTTCATTAAATTGCTGCAGACCACAAGTATGTCTATCACTTCGGAACAAGCTGTTTTATTAGTCCCAATTATCTTATGTGGACTGTGTCAAGGCAGTTTCTACCCCCCTGGAATAGCAGGATTTTAGGAGACAGTAATGCTTTCATGCAATGGAAATCTTCACCTACTGTAGGGGAGGAGAAAGCAAATGAACGCATAGGTGATCTTGTATTGTTAAAAAACTGTATTCAGCAAGGTAAAACCTCTAACCTGCGGTAGTGATAATAATCATCAAACGTCCAAGTTAATCATTTTGCCTGAGAGCAGAACTGCAGCCAGACTGTTAAAAGCAACACATCTGAAGCCAGGTACTAGTGACAAACTACACGACCACTTCTAGCTGATAAGTCATAATTGTAGGTCCACGTACTAACAAAACCCAGGCCTGCAATTACCCTGAAACTTCTCAGCGTTTCACCACATGGTCATTCTATTTGGCTGAAAAGTTATTGTAAAAGCACTGTAATGGGCAATTCTTAAAAGCCCACCACAATAGCCTATGGCAATCTATTCAACATAGTGTCACAAAGAAGTTGAAGTACTGCGCCTTGAAGGAAATGAGTGACGGGGGAAACTGGGCTGAAAATACTCATTCCAGCCCCAATCGATTTGTTCCTTCCAAGCACCAGTTCTAATTTCAGGAATGTACCCAAATTGTCCTACAGTGCAGGGGGAATACATTGTGGCAAATATCCCGTGCTGCAGAAGTGAGTAAGCGCCTAGTCCAATTTTCAGACCGTAACCAAATCCAAAGCTGCATCACTAGAATACGACCCATCGAATTCATAAACTGGATAGCTTCAGATTTACATTCCGTCCACAGGCTGCCAGGAACTGAATTCTCTTGGGTCTAAAATGTATCCACTTGTCATTTGGTATTGCAGTTTTGGCAATAATTACAAGAAATTAATGCCAAAACTACAAAACGGCAAAGATAAATGCACTAAGCGACATCTGCCCATCAGCATATAAATGTGCCCTCAACAGAAGCTGGGCACATGTATCTGCATCGGGTGAGATAGAAGTATTTCCAAATTAGCCTAAAATGATTTAGAGTACAAATTTTAATTCATAACAAATCCCTTTGAGGACAAAAGAAATCTAAGCATTAAACTGGCAGAAACACAACAGTAAACATCTTGGAACACTGTCCAGAAGCTGTTGAAATAAAAGTCACTTTTTCACCATGCTCTCATCAGTCCAAATTAACTACAAATCATGCAAAACACAATGGCCACTCATTTATTTCTTTTACCACCTTTATCGGATAAACGTTTGGGGATCTTGCCTCCTGACTACACTTTTTAAAAAAAAACACAGCTCTGAACTTCACACACAATGAGCAAAATCTTACCAAAGAATGGCAGAGTACTGGGTGTGTCGCAAAACACGGAGCTCCAGCGGCGCATTCCCTCTGATTTGCCCACTCTGTAATGACCTGCAAGCACTGGGGAGCTCCATATAAACGACTCCCCAGCACTCGCTCTGCATGACTGCCAGCCAAGAAGCCAGCACTGCTCTTCATGGAGGTGGCACTGACCAGACTGCTCGACGGAGTGGCGCAGAGACGGGAAACCCTGTACCCACGCTGCAGGAGACTGCTGTCCAGCAGGGTCACCACCCCTGACGGGGATGCAGCGGCAGCCCTGGGCAGCGCGAGTGCACTGCAGAAAAGGACGGGAGTAGATGTATGATCTTCTTCACTCAGCCAGGTAAGTAAGTGAACCCACCCCCCAGTCTCCCACTGAACTCCCTCGTGCACTCTCGAGCCCTGCTCGCACTCAGCCACCTTGGACTTTACCAACACCAGACCCCAGGATTCCCCTCCCTCCCCCAAAATCACCAGTAGCTGCAATGCTCCTCAAACTCCAGTTCCCACCCAAGCCCCATGCCTGCCACACCTGATCACCATCTTAAATGTCCACATTCCTACCAACGCTCTCCCTATCTATGGCCATTACAGGACAAATACGCTTCGAGGAGCGGGCTCTCGAGCTGGCCAAGGAGGAGGAAGTGCATGCCTGCTCTGCTGGTGAAGTGGGTGCGGCAAAGGAAACAAAGGTTTTAATGTAAATCATATCATTAACAATAATAGTCAGTTTCTGATTGTCTGCACTGTTTTGATTAGTTCAAGGAGCGTGACTGTTGGTGAATTGTTTGTGGGTGAAGCCTGATGCAGATGATCGCACTGGAGACAGGAGTCCCACAAATGGGGGTTGCATGGGCAAGATGTGGCAGGCATGGGAAGGAATGCATGACATGGGATGGGGATGGCAAGAGAGGGGTAGAGGAAGAGTTGATGGAATTGGTTAGATGGGACAGAAAGGCAGGGACAAACATTTCCTTCAATTTATTATTCAGGAGGCATCCTTTATGCTAAAAATGAAGATTTAATAGAATCATAGAGGTTTACAGCATGGAAACAGGCCCTTCAGCCCAATTTGTCCATGCTGCCTTTTTTTAAAACCACTAAGCTAATCCCAATTGCCCGCATTTGGCCCATATCCCTCTATACCCATCGTACCCATGTAGCTGTCTAAATGCTTTTCAAAAGACAAAATTGTACCCGCCTCTACTACTACCTCTGGCAGCTTGTTCCAGACACTCACCACCCTCTGTGAAAAAATTGCCCCTTTGGACACTTTTGTATCTCTCCCCTCTCACCTTAAACCTATGCCCTCTAGTTTTAGACTCCCCTACCTTTGGGAAAAGATATTGACTTTCTAGCTGATCTGTGCCCCTCATTATTTTATAGACTCTATAAGATCACCCCTCAGCCTCCTACACTCCAGAGAAAAAAGTCCCAGTCTATCCAGCCTCTCCTTTTAACTCAAACCATCAAGTCCCGGTAGCATCCTAGTAAATCTTTTCTGCATTCTTTCAAGTTTAATAATATTCTTAGATATAATAATATCCTTAGAATAATAGATTTGAACTAAAAAAAAATAGAAAAGCTATTAAGTGAATTGAAAGACTACATTGGCATTGATTCTTTAGACAAAACAGGACTGTCATGGAATCTAACTCTGCCTTTTCAACTCAGGAGAAAATAGGCCCCAATTAAATGTTCACATTATATGACTGGGGGAGCTGTTAGCTCTCTTGGCCAGACAGCTAGTTGTCTTGACAGCAACCAGACAGAAGGTTGCCTTCTCATCCAACCAGTGGCTCAGAAAATAACCTTCAAGGGCCTGCCTTCATGCAGAGAACTCAAGAAAATTCTATGACCATGAACAAATCGCAAGGCCAACAAAGGGATCTGCTTCTCTCTGCAGCTTATACGTGTTATATGTCTGCAGCTTTCGTTTGTTTTTATTTCAGATTTCCAGCATCTGCAGTATTTTCTTTTGTGTTTGTTTCACAAGGGCGGCACGGTGGCACAGTGATCAGCACTGCTGCCTCACAGTACCAGGGACCCAGGTTCAATTCCGGCCTTCGGTCAGTGTCTGTGCGAAGTTTGCATGTTCTCCCCATCTCTGCGTGGGTTTCCTCCAGGTGTTCCGCTTTCCTCCCACAGTCCACAGATGTGCGGGTTAGGTTGATTAGCCATGCCAAATTGCCAATTGTCAGGTGGCTACCTGTGTGGGATTGTGGTCAGTGCAGACTTGATGGGCTGAATCTACTGTAGGAATTCTACAATTCTAAGGCTGTACTCATGACAAGATTTGAATTTACCTGTTCTTAAGCATGTGCTTACACATTTTCTTTTTAAGTTTTATTTATTATTGTCACAAGTAGGCTTACATTAACACTGCAATGAAGTTTCTGTGAAAATCTCCTAGTCGCTACAGTCCGGCACCTGTTCGGGTACACTGAGGGAGAATTTAGCACGGCCAATGCACCTAACCAGCACATCTTTCAGGCAGTGGGGAGAAACTGGAGCACCTGGAGGAAACCCACACAGACATGGGGAGAATGTACAGACTCCACACAGACCGTAACCTAAGCCGGGAGTCGAACCCGAGTTCCTGGCGCTGTGAGGCAGTAGTGCTAACCACTGTGCCACCGTGCTGTCCACGGGCGGTTTTATGTAGCTTTCTCCAGACTTCTTAAGTTTTGATCCTATTGAAGTCTTTGGTGAAAGAATGACTAGAAATCCAGTATTCCAAGAAGTATGGTTGCAATCAAAATACTAATTTGACCGCTAATATTTTGAGGGTCTCTGCTGGTCCTATTATTAACGTAATAACACTGGTTATTATCCTGAAGTATTTTTGAGCCCAGAAATTGCTGCTTACCATATTATGGGAGATTTATTTTTACTCCTATGCTCATCAGCCTGTGATTTTCTGCTCATTTGATTTAACAGTCTGGAAAAAAATCATCCCTTTTTATTAGTTTGCAGAATTTTTAAAGTTGGGTTTGATCAAAATTAAAAATGGATTGAAGAGTTCAACACACAGTCTCATATGAAAAGCTCAGATAATCAGAGCTTGAACACCAAGGAGGGATGGTATGATTGAGGAAGAGCTAAATCCAAATCATCACTCAGATGTTAACTTCCAGCAATAGATAGGCATAAATCAATTTATGAGCAATAAACCATTCACAACTATCCAGTTAACAGTAGAACAGGGATTCTTTATCAGCCCATATTAATAATAATTAAGTTTATGGAGGGAAAATATTTCTGAATGGAGATTAAGTGTGGCACACAATGGGGAATGTGCATTTTATGTTATTTTATGCAGAGGGCTGTAGAGGCTGGGTTGTTAAGAATGTTCAAGGCTGAGATAGGCAGATTTTTAATCAGTGAAAGAATCAAGGGTTATGGGGATAAGGCGAGAAAGTGGAGCTGAGGATTATCTTATCAGATCAGTCATGCTCTCATTGAATGGCAGGGCAGACTTGATGGGCCAAATGGCCTACTTCTCCTCCTACATTGTATAGTCTTATGGATCAGGAATGAAGATCACACAGTATGTACAGGTTTGTGAAATATAGATTTCTGAAGACTATGTTTAACCCTCATTCATACCTTTGCATCCAAAAATATGAGGTGAGCATAAACAGTCTGTCCCCTACCACATTGTAGAACAAGAAATGCTAGAAAATCTCAGCTGATCTGACAGCAACTGTGGAAAAAGAATAGAGCCAACGTTTCGAGGCTGGATGATCTTCATCAGAGCTGAAGATAAGGAAAATAGGACAGGATTTATATTGTGAGGGTTGAGTGGGGAGGGGGGGGACTGCTATAATTGATAGGGATGGCATAGACAAAAAGACAAGGGAAATGTAAAAGGTGATGATAAAGGCTAGGAATGGTGCTGATAGTGTCCATTAAGAGATCGGAATGTGTAAATGGCAGAACAAAAGTGCAGAATGTAGGAATGCGGCAGATAGCCTGAGTGGGGTGGGGGGGGGGGTGGGTGGCTGGGGGAGGGGGGGGGCGGCAGTGGAGAATAGGATGAAAAGTGAGATTTTACAAACATAAACTGGAGGAACAGCACCGATTAAACACTTATCACCTTCTGGACTGAACATCGAGTTCAACAGCTTGAGAG
>NW_027591258.1:7500-98693 GCF_964213995.1 Mustelus asterias
CACTCCCGGGTATCTGTTATTCTATACATAAACCACCCCGAACCCCTCGATTAGATTCCAGTCTGTAACTCACTCCCGGGTATCTGTTATTCTATATATTAACCACACCGAACCCCTCGATTAGATTCCAGTCTGTAACTCACTCTCGGGTATCTGTTATTCTATATATAAACCACCCCGAACCCCTCGATTAGATTCCAGTCTGTAACTCATTCCCGGGTATCTGTTATTCTATATATAAACCACCCCGAACCCCTCGATTAGATTCCAGTCTGTAACTCACTCCCGGGTATCTGTTATTCTATATATAAACCACCCTGAACCCCTCGATTAGATTCCAGTCTGTAACTCACTCTCGGGTATCTGTTATTCTATATATAAACCACCCCGAACCCCTCGATTAGATTCCAGTCTGTAACTCACTCCCGGGTATCTGTTATTCTATATATAAACCACCCTGAACCCCTCGATAAGATTCCAGTCTGTAACTCACTCCCGGGTATCTGTTACTCTATATATAAACCACCCCGAACCCCTCGATTAGATTCCAGTCTGTAACTCACTCCCAGGTATCTGTAATTCTATATATAAACCAGCCCGAACCCCTCGATCAGATTCCAGTCTGTAACTCGCTCCCGGGTATCTGTTATTCTATATATAAACCACCCCGAACCCCTCGATCAGATTCCAGTCTGTAACTCACTCCTGGGTATCTGTTATTCTATATATAAACCATCCCGAGCCCCTCGATCAGATTCCAGTCTGTAACTCTCTCCCGGGTATCTGTTATTCTATATATAAACCACCCCGAACCCCTCGATTGGATTCCAGTCTGTAACTCACTCCCGGGTATCTGTTATTCTATATATAATGATGTGGAGATGCCGGCGTTGGACTGGGTTGAACACCGTAAGAAGTCTCACAACACCAGATTAAAGTCCAACAGGTTTATTTGGTAGCAAATACCATAAGCTTTCGGAGCGCTGCCCCTTCGTCAGATGGAGTGAAAATCTGTTCTCCAACAGTGCACAGAGACACAGAAATCAAGTTACAGAATACTGATTAGAATGCAAATCTCTACAGCCAGCCAGGTCTTAAAGGTACAGATAATGTGGGTGGAGGGAACATTAAACACAGGTTAAAGAGATGTGTATTGTCTCCAGACAGAACAGCTGGTAAGATTCTGCAAAATCAGGGGGAACGCTGTGGGGGTTACCGATAGTGTGACATAAATCCAACATCCCGGTTTAGGCCGTCCTCATGTGTGCGGAACTTGGCTATCAGTTTCTGCTCAGCGACTCTGCGCTGTCGTGTGTCGTGAAGGCCGCCTTGGAGAACGCTTACCCGAAGATCAGAGGCTGAATGCCTGTGACCGCTGAACTGCTCCCCCACTGGAAGAGAACAGTCTTGCCTGGTGATTGTCGAGCGGTGTTCATTCATCCGTTGTCGTAGCGTCTGCATGGTTTCCCAATGTACCATGCCTCGGGACATCCTTTCCTGCAGCGTATCAGGTAGACAACGTTGGCCGAGTTGCAAGAGTATGTACCGTGTACCTGGTGGATGGTGTTCTCACGTGAGATGATGGCATCCGTGTCGATGATCCGGCACGTCTTGCAGAGGTTGCTGTGGCAGGGTTGTGTGGTGTTGTGGTCACTGTTCTCCTGAAGGCTGGGTAGTTTGCTGCGCTCAATGGTCTGTTTGAGGTTGTGCGGTTGTTTGAAGGCAACAAGTGGGGGTGTGGGGATGGCCTTGGCGAGATGTTTGTCTTCATCAATGACATGTTGAAGGCTCCGTAGGAGATGTTGTAGCTTCTCCGCTCCGGGGAAGTACTGGACGACGAAGGGTACTCTGTCCGCTGTGTCCCGTGTTTGTCTTCTGAGGAGGTCGGTGCGGTTTTTCGCTGTGGCGCGTCGGAACTGTCGATCGATGAGTCGAGCGCCATATCCTGTTCTTATGAGGGCATCTTTCAGCGTCTGGAGGTGTCTGTTGCGATCCTCCTCATCCGAAAGATGAACCAGAAAGAACAACCAGTTCTTCATCCAGACACACGGAACAGCCATGGGGACAAAATTTGCACTTCAATATGCCAACATCTTCATGCACAGGTTCGAACAAGATTTCTTCACCGCACAGGACCTTCAACCGATGCTATACACTAGATACATCGATGACATTTTCTTCCTTTGGACTCATGGTGAGCAATCACTGAAACAACTCTATGATGACATCAACAAGTTCCATCCCACCATCAGACTCACCATGGACTACTCTCCGGAATCGGTTGCATTCTTGGACACACACATCTCCATTAAGGACGGTCACCTCAGCACCTCACTGTACCGCAAGCCCACGGATAACCTCACGATGCTCCACTTCTCCAGCTTCCACCCTAAACACGTAAAAGAAGCCATCCCCTACGGACAAGCCCTCCGAATACACAGGATCTGCTCGGATGGGGAGGATCGCAACAGACACCTCCAGACGCTGAAAGATGCCCTCATAAGAACAGGATATGGCGCTCGACTCATCGATCAACAGTTCCGACGCGCCACAGCGAAAAACCGCACCGACCTCCTCAGAAGACAAACACGGGACACGGCGGACAGAGTACCCTTCGTCGTCCAGTACTTCCCCGGAGCGGAGGGATCTCCTCCGGAGCCTTCAACATGTCATTGATGAAGACGAACATCTCGCCAAGGCCATCCCCACACCCCCACTTCTTGCCTTCAAACAACCGCACAACCTCAAACAGACCATTGTCCGCAGCAAACTACCCAGCCTTCAGGAGAACAGTGACCATGACACCACACAACCCTGCCACAGCAACCTCTGCAAGATGTGCCGGATCATCGACACGGATGCCATCATCTCACGTGAGAACACCATCCACCAGGTACACGGTACATACTCTTGCAACTCGGCCAACGTTGTCTACCTGATACGCTGCAGGAAAGGATGTCCCGAGGCATGGTACATTGGGGAAACTATGCAGACGCTGCGACAACGGATGAATGAACACCGCTCGACAATCACCAGGCAAGACTGTTCTCTTCCTGTGGGGGAGCACTTCAGCAGTCACGGGCATTCAGCCTCTGATCTTCGGGTAAGCGTTCTCCAAGGCGGCCTTCACGACACACGACAGTGCAGAATCGCTGAGCAGAAACTGATAGCCAGGTTCCGCACACATGAGGACGGCCTAAACCGGGATGTTGGATTTATGTCACACTATCAGTAACCCCCACAGCTTTCCCCCTGATCTTGCAGAATCTCACAAGCTGTTCTGTCTGGAGACAATACACATCTCTTTAACCTGTGTTTAATGTTCCCTCCACCCACATTATCTGTACCTTTAAGACCTGGCTGGTTGTAGAGATTTGCATTCTAATCAGTATTCTGTAACTTGATTTCTGTGTCTCTGTGCACTGTTGGAGAACAGATTTTCACTCCATCTGACGAAGGGGCAGCGCTCCGAAAGCTTATGGTATTTGCTACCAAATAAACCTGTTGGACTTTAATCTGGTGTTGTGAGACATCTTACTATTCTATATATAAACCAGCCCCGAACCCCTCGATTAGATTCCAATCTGTAACTCACTCCCGGGTATCTGTTATTCTATATAGAAACCACCCCAAACCGCTCGATTAGATTCCAGTCTGTAACTCACTCCCGGGTATATGTAATTCTATATATAAACCAAACTGAACCCCTCGATTAGATTCCAGTCTGTAACTCACTCCCGGGTATATGTAATTCTATATATAAACCAAACTGAACCCCTCGATTAGATTCCAGTCTGTAACTCACTCCCGGGTATCTGTTATTCTATATATAAACCACCCCGAACCCCTCGATTAGATTCCAGTCTGTAACTCACTCCCGGGTATCTGTAATTCTATATATAAACCATCCCGAACCCCTCGATTAGATTCCAGTCTGTAACTCACTCCCGGGTATCTGTTATTCTATATATAAACCACCCCGAACCCCTCGATTAGATTCCAGTCTGTAACTCACTCCCGGGTATCTGTTATTCTATATATAAACCACCCCAAACCCCTCGATTAGATTCCAGTCTGTAACTCACTCCCGGGTATCTGTTATTCTATATATAAACCACCCTGAACCCCTCGATTAGATTCCAGTCTGTAACTCACTCCCGGGTATCTGTAATTCTATATATAAACCACCCTGAACCCCTCGATTAGATTCCAGTCTGTAACTCGCTCCCGGGTATCTGTTATTCTATATATAAACCACCCTGAACCCCTTGATTAGATTCCAGTCTGTAACTCACTCCCGGGTATCTGATATTCTATATATAAACCACCCTGAAACCCTCGATTAGATTCCAGTCTGTAACTCACTCCCGGGTATCTGTTATTCTATATATAAACCATCCCGAACCCCTCGATTAGATTCCAGTCTGTAACTCACTCCCGGGTATCTGTTATTCTATATATAAACCACCCTGAACCCCTCGATTAGATTCCAGTCTGTAACTCACTCCCGGGTATCTGTAATTCTATATATAAACCACCCTGAACCCCTCGATTAGATTCCAGTCTGTAACTCACTCCCGGGTATCTGTAATTCTATATATAAACCATCCCGAACCCCTCGATTAGATTCCAGTCTGTAACTCACTCCCGGGTATCTGTTATTCTATATATAAACCATCCCGAACCCCTCGATTAGATTCCGGTCTGTAACTCACTCCTGGGAATCTGTTATTCTATGTATAAACCACCCCGAACCCCTCGATTAGATTCCGGTCTGTAACTCACTCCCGGGTATCTGGAAATCTAAATATAAACCACCCTGAACCTCTCGATTAGATTCCAGTCTGTAACTCACTCCGAGTATCTGTTAGTATATATATAAACCAGCCCCGAACCCCTCGATTAGATTCCAGTCTGGAGCTCACTGCCGGGTATCTGTTATTCCATGTATAAACCAGCCCCGAACCCCTCGATTAGAATCCAGTCTGGAGCTCACTGCCGTGTATCTGTTATTCTATATATAAACCACTCTGAACCCCTCGATTAGATTCCAATCTGTAACTCACTCCCGGGTATCTGTTACTCTACATATAAACCACCCCGAACCCCTCGATTAGATTCCAGTCTGTAAATCACTCCCGGGTATCTGTTATCCTGCATATAAACCACCCCGAAGCCCTCGATTAGATTCCAGTCTGTAACTCACTGCCGGGTATCTGTTATTCTATATAGAAACCACCCCAAACCGCTCGATTAGATTCCAGTCTGTAACTCACTCCCAGGTATATGTAATTCTATATATAAACCAAACTGAACCCCTCGATTAGATTCCAGTCTGTAACTCACTCCCGGGTATCTGTTATTCTATATATAAACCACCCCGAACCCCTCGATTAGATTCCAGTCTGTAAATCACTCCCGGGTATCTGTTATTCTATATATAAACCATCCCGAACCCCTCGATTAGATTCCAGTCTGTAACTCACTCCCGGGTATCTGTAATTCTATATATAAACCACCCTGAAACCCTCGAATACATTCCAGTCTGTAACTCACTCCTGGGTATCTGTTATTCTATATATAAACCACCCCAAACCCCTCGATTAGATTCCAGTCTGTAACTCACTCCTGGGTATCTGTTATTCTATATGTAAACCACCCCGAACCCCTCGATTAGATTCCAGTCTGTAGCTCACTCCCGGGTATCTGTTATTCTATATATAAGCCACCCTGAACCCCTTGATTAGATTCCAGTCTGTAACTCACTCCCGGGTATCTATTATTCTGTATATAAACCACCCCGTACCCCTCGATTAGATTCCAGTCGATAACTCACTCCTGGATATCTGTTATTCTACATATAAACGACCCCGAACACCTCGATTTGATTCCAGTCTGTAACTCACTCCCGGGTATCTGTTATTCTATATATAATCCACCCCGAACCCCTCGATTAGATTCCAGTCTGTAACTCACTCCCGGGTATCTGTTATTCTATTTATAAACCACCCCGAACACCTTGATTAGATTCCAGTCTGTAACTCACTCCTGGGTATCTGTTATTCTATTTATAAACCACTCCGAACCCCTCGATTAGAATCCAATCTGTAACTCACTCCCGGGTATCTGTTATTCTATATATAAACCACCCCGAAGCCCTCGATTAGAATCCAGTCTGTAACTCACTCCTGAGTATCTGTTATTCTATATATAAACCACCCCGAACTCCTCGATTAGATTCCAGTCTGTAACTCACTCCTGGGTATCTGTTATTCTATATATCAACCACCCCGAACCCCTCGATTAGATTCCTGTCTGTAACTCACTCCCGGGTATCTGTTATTCTATATATAAACCACCCTGAACCCCTCGAATACATTCCAGTCTGTAACTCACTCCCGGGTATCTGTTATTCTATATGTAAACCACCCCGAACCCCTCGATTAGATTCCAGTCTGTAACTCACTCCTTGGTATCTGTTATTCTATATATAAATCACCCCGAACCCCTCGATTAGCTTCCAGTCTGTAACTCACTCCCGGGTATCTGTAATTCTATATATAAACCACCCTGAACCCCTCGAATACATTCCAGTCTGTAACTCACTCCAGGGTATCTGTTGTTCTATATATAAACCTACCCGAACCTCTCGATTAGATTCCAGTCTGTAACTCACTCCCGGGTATCTGTTGTTCTATATATAAACCTACCCGAACCCCTCGAATACATTCCAGTCTGTAACTCACTCCCGGGTATCTGTTATTCTATATATAAACCACCCCAAACCCCTCGATTAGATTCCAGTCTGTAACTCACTCCCGGGTATCTGTTATTCTATATATAAACCACCCCGAACCCCTCGATTAGATTCCAGTCTGTAACTCACTCCCGGGTATCTGTTATTCTATATATAAACCACCCCAAACCCCTGGATTAGATTCCAGTCTGTAACTCACTCCCGGGTATCTGTTATTCTATATATAAACCACCCCGAACCCCTCGATTAGATTCCAGTCTGTAACTCACTCCCGGGTATCTGTTATTCTATATATAAACCACCCCGAACCCCTCGATTAGATTCCAGTCTGTAACTCACTCCCGGGTATCTGTTATGCGATATATAAACCACCCCAAACCCCTCGATTAGATTCCAGTCTGTCACTCACCCCTGGGTATCTGTTATGCGATATATAAACCACCCCGAACCCCTCGATTAGATTCCAGTCTGTAACTCACTCACGGGTACCTGTTTTTCTGCATTTAAAGTTTATTCATTAGTCCCAAGTAGGCTTACATTCACACTGCAATGAAGTTACTGTGAAAATTCTATAATCTCCACCCTCCAGAACCTGTTCGGGTACACTGAGGGAGAATTTAGCATGGCCAATCCACCTAACCTGCACATCTTTGGACACTAAGGGGCAATTTAGCATGGCCAATCCACCTAACCTGCACATCTTTGGACACTAAGGGGCAATTTAGCATGGCCAATCCACCTAACCTGCACATCTTTGGACACTAAGGGGCAATTTAGCATGGCCAATCCACCTAACCTGCACATCTTTGGACACTAAGGGGCAATTTAGCACGGCCAATCCACCTAACCTGCACATCTTTGGACACTAAGGGGCAATTTAGCATGGCCAATCCACCTAACCTGCACATCTTTGGACACTAAGGGGCAATTTAGCACGGCCAATCCACCTAACCTGCACATCTTTGGACACTAAGGGGCAATTTAGCATGGCCAATCCACCTAACCTGCACATCTTTGGACACTAAGGGGCAATTTAGCACGGCCAATCCACCTAACCTGCACATCTTTGGACACTAAGGGGCAATTTAGCATGGCCAATCCACTTAACCCGCATTTCTTTGGAGATTTGATGAGGGAATGTTGGAAGCAGTCCAGGGATTGAGTGGTGGCAGACGCTGACACGGATATAGATTGCTGAGCCAAACCTATGTCCTGAACCTCTGCCCGAGTTGGCCTCTGGGGCACACGTTAGATCATCTTACAGAAGCCGGTTTGTTGCTGTTCCTTCCTTAAAGGGACAGTGTCGCTCAGCTTGTGTGGCACACTGCGGCTCGCAGCTGTTTTAAAGGGGGCTGCGCCTGGTTTGAGAGCAGACTGGAGGTAAAAGGAAGCTGACTGCACTTTGCCTTTAAGGGGCTGGCAGTCGGAGGGCTGGCCGAGAGGGGTGGGGGAAGGGAGTCTGAGGGGGAAGTTCCACCGACACTTGAGGGTTTTATTCCGGCAGTTTGCGGCTCACACAGGACAGAGGCGAGGGAAGAGAGGGCGAGGGGGGGGAATAGCGAGCCCCGGTGCCTCCCCCCCAAACCTCCCCCCCCCCCTCCCAAACTCGGAGCCGTCTCTCCGATCCTTTGGGCCGCGCCCGGGGAATTCTCTTCCTCCTGCTCCTCGGCTGCGGGAAGTCCAGGAGATGGCTCTGACCACGGGCAGCGACGGGGGACGGTCCGGCCCGAAGCTGGCCGGGGGACGCCTCTCGCGGTGCGACTCGGGGCTGGACGAGGAGGCGGAACGGCAGGAGCAGCCCTGGGGACTAGGCCCGGACCTGGAGTGCGGCGCCGGCGAGGAAAGGTGCGAGTCGGCCTGCGACTCGGCCTACAGCTCGGGCCCGCTGGACAGTTTCAGCAGCCGGTGCTCCCTGGGCTCCTCCAGCAAGGCTCCGGCCCAGGAGACGACCTTCAACCCCTGGGCCTACCTCAGCAAAGAGGGAGACACGTAAGTGACATTTTTTTGCTTTTTGTAGTATCATAGAATCCCTACAATCCCTGCAGAAAGAGGCCATTCAGCCCATCAAGTCTGCACTGACCACAATCCCACCCAGGCCCATCCCCGTAACCCCACATATTTACCCTGCTGCCCCCCTGACACTAAGGGACAATTTAGCATGGCCAATCCACCTAACCTGCACGTCTTTGGACACTAAGGGGCAATTTAGCGGCACGGTGGGACAGTGGGTTGGCACTGCTGCCTCACAGCGCCAGGGACCCGGGTTCGATTCCCGGCTTGGGTCACTGTCTGTGTGAAGTCTGCACGTTCTCTCCCCGTGTCTGCGTGGGTTTCCTCCGGGTGCTCCGGTTTCCTCCCACAGTCCAAAGATGTGCGGGTTACGTTGATTGGCTATGCTAAAAAAAAAAAATTGCCCCTTAGTGTACTGGGATACGTAGATTAGAGGGATTAGCGGGTAAAATATGTAGGGATATGGGGGTAGGGCCTGGGTGGGATTGTGGTCGGTGCAGACGCGATGGGCCGAATGGCCTCTTTCTGTACTGTAGGGTTTCTATGTTTCTATGTATGTTTCACAGTAACTTCATTGCAGTGTTAATGTAAACCTTACTTGTGACACTAATTAATAGACTTTAAAACTTTAAATTTAACATGGCCAATCCACCTAACCTGCATATCTTTGGACACTAAGGGGCAATTTAGCAGCACGGCAGCACAGTGGTTAGCACTGTTGCCTCACAGCGCCAGGGACCCGGGTTCGATTCCCGGCTCGGGTCACTGTCTGTGTGGAGTTTGCACGTTCTCCCCCCGTGTCTGCGTGGGTTTCCTCCGGGTGCTCAGGTTTCCTCCCACAGTCCAAAAGATGTACGGGTTAGGTGGATTGGCCGTGCTAAATTCTCTCTGAGTGTTACCCGAACAGGAGTGTGGCGACTGGGGGATTTTCACTGTAACTTCATTGCAGCGTTAATGTAAGCCGACTTGTGACACTAATAAATACATTTAAACTTTAAAACTACATCTTTGGACACTAAGGGGCAATTTAGCATGGCCAATCCACCTAACCCGCGCATCATTGGACTGTGGGAGGAAACCGGAGCACCCGAAGGAAACCCACACAGACACGGGGAGAATGTGCAAACTCCACACAGACGGTGACCCAAGGCCGGGAATCGAACCGGGGTCCCTGGCGCTGTGAGGCAGCGGGGCTAACGCACTGTGCCACTATGCCTTTCTCTCTCTCTCTCTCCCTCCCTCCTTTGACGCACTTCGGTCTTGGAGGGGGGCGGTGGTGTGGGCGGAGGAAAGAAATGTTCGCGTTTCTGTCGTTGTTTGGGACATCCCAGGGCGTCTCCTACGGGAGCGCGGTCACTTTTCTGTCACCTGGGCCGCACCGATTGGCGCACAGCAAGATCCCACCCACGGCGACGTGTGCTACGCCGTGAGGGAGGGCAAGAGATCGCAGAGGTTGGATGTTGGGCCGAGGGAGAAATATCAGCCTCCAGGACACCAGAGGGAGATTGCGGGGGGCGGGGGGGCTGGGGGGGGAGGCGGGGGCGGGGGGGGGGGAACATCCATCCTCTGCATCCCTACCTCCCCCCCTACTTCCCCTCACGCCCTCTGCTCTCTCCTCCCGACGGGAGCTTTGAAAGTATTCCCTCCTGAGAGGGTCAGACATGTGCTCAATTTTCACCCGAGTCCCTCACACTCCCGGCTAACCCCCCCCCCCCCCCCCCCCCCGTCTGTGCCAATAGCCGTGCCCACAGCCATGCCCTCTCCTGGAGGGTCGGTGTGGGCGAGGATTTGTAATCCAGGCCACTCAGCACATGCCTAGAACCTTAAACGTCAAACGTTAAGGGCGCCGGATAAATGCAGGCAATCCTGTGGACGCCCCAGAGCCACCAGCCCTGCCCAGGATTCCTGGAGGGGAGTTTTAACCGTTTGAATTGAGGGGAGAGGGGCATGGGGATGGAGGGGGAGGGGGGAACGGGGCTTTGGATGTTCCAGTTCCAGATTGGGGAGGGGGGGACGCTGTAGAAGGTTGGGGGGAGATGGGTCCAATACCTGATCCAATGAGGAGGGGGGGGGTGAGATGAACATCCTGGTGAACCTTCTCTTCACTCTCCCCAAAGCTTCCATGTCCTTCTGCTAGTGTGGGGACCAGAACTGCCCGCAATACTCCAAATGCGGCCTAACCAAGGTGTTATATAGCTGCAACATGATTTCCCAACTCCTGTACTCAATGCCCCAGCCGATGAAGGCAAAATATTTATTAGTGTCACAAGTAGGTTTACATTAACACTGCAATGAAGTTACTGTGAAAATCCCCAAGTCGCCACACTCCGGCACCTGTTCGGGTAACACTGAGGGAGAATTTAGCACGGCCGATGCACCCTAACCTGAACATCTTTTGGACTGTGGGAGGAAACCGGAGCACCCGGAGGAAACCCACGCAGACACGGGGAGAACGTGCAAACTCCACACAGACAGTGACCCAAAGCCGGGAATCAAATCCGGGTCCCTGACGCTGTGAGGCAGCAGTGCTAACCCACTGTGCCACCACGCCACCCATGGTGTATGCCTTCCAAGACGGTCGAACACCATGTGGGTGACACAGTGGTTAGCGCTGCTGCCTCACAGCGCCAGGGACCCGGGTTCGATTCCCGGCCTCGGGTCACTGTCTGTGTGGAGTCTGCACGTTCTCCCCGTGTCTGCGTGGGTTTCCTCCGGGTGCTCCGGTTTCCTCCCACAGTCTGAAAGACGTGCAGGTTAGGGGCTAAATTCTCCCTCAGTGTTACCCGAACAGGAGTGTGGCGACTAGGGGGATTTTCACAGTAACTTCATTGCGGTGTTAATGTAAGCCGACTTGTGACACTAATAAATAAGCTTTAAACATTTAATCCAATGGGGGGGTGGCGAGGGGGAGGAGATATTCCAATACTTGAACCCATGTCAGTGATAGGAGAGTGGTGAGGAGAATTTTATTTTTGACACACGGCGAGTTGTTGTGGTCTGGAAGACGCTGCTGAAAGGGCGGCGGGAGCAGATTCAACAGGAACTTTCAAACGGGGGGGTGGGAATTGGAGAAATATTTGTTGAAGCTTTTACAGAGCTGTGTGGGGTGCAGAGAGGGGGACCGATCAGATAACGAGCTGGCCCAGGCTGGATGGGCCAAATGGTCTCCCTCTGTGCTGTCCACTTCCTGCAGCCCACGCCCCACAATCCCGTCCTGAGGCAATCGATTATCTAAGAAAGGGAAAACTCGCCACGGAGGGAGCGCAGAAAAGGTTCCCCAGGCCGATTCCTGGGATGGCGGGATTGTTGTACGGGGAGAGATTGGGTCGACCGGGCCTGTATTTGCTTGAAGAATGTAAGGGGGAATCTGATTAAAATGTATAATATTCTGACAGGACTGGGAAGACTGGATAACAAAGAACAGTACAGCACAGGAACAGGCTCTTCGGCCCTCCAAGCCTGCGTCCATCATGATGCCTGCCTAAATTAAAACCGTACGCACTTACGGAGTCCGTATCCTCCCATTCCCATCCTATTCATGTATTTATCTAGATGCCCCTTAAATGCCGCTATTGTACCTGTTCCCCGGGCAACGTGTTCCAGACATTCACCACCCTCTCTGTAAAAAAAACTTGCCTCGAACATCTCCTCTAAACTTTTCCCCACGCACCTTAAGCCTATGTCCCCTAATACTTGACTTTCCTACCCTCAGAAACGGACACCGGGATGTTGTTGCCTCTGGCTGGGTTGAGGAGGGTTGGGGGTCTAGAACGATGGGGGGGGGGGGTCACATTCTCAGGATACAGGGGAGGCCATTTTGGGACTGAGGTGAGGAGAAATTTCTTCACTCAGAGGGTGGCGAACCTGTGGAATTCTCCACCACGGAAAGTTCTGGAGTGACAGAATATAATGTGACGCCACTAGGGAACTTCCCATCTGTCTGTCACATCACTTTCTGGTTGACTTCCTGTGGCCAGCTTGGGAGAGGGAAACTCTTGTCAAGAAAATAGTCACTGAAGGTAAGCTTGCAGGTGCAGCAGGCGGTAAAGAAGGCAAATGGTATGTTGGGTCTTCATTGCGAGAGGTTTCGAGTACACGATCGAGGGATGTGTTGTTGCAATTATACAGGGCCTTGTTGAGGCCACACCTAGAGTATTGTGTGTAGTTTTGGTCTCCTTTTCTGAGGAAGGATGTTCTTGCTCTCGAGGAAGTGCAGCGAAGGTTTACCAGGCTGATTCCCGGGGATGGCGGGACTGATGTGTGAGGAGAGATTGACGAGGTTAGGATTGTTTTCGCTGGAGTTCAGACGAATGAGGGGGGGTCTCATAGAGACTTATAAAATTCTAACAGGACTAGACAGGGTAGATGCAGGGAGGATGTTCCCGATGGTGGGGGGAGTCCAGAACCAGGGATCACAGTCTGAGGATTCGGGGTGGACCATTTAGGATTTGATTTTTGGTTTGATTTGATTTATTATTGTCACATGTATTGGGATACAGTGAAAAGTATTGTTTCTTGCGCGCTATACTGACAAAGCATACCGTTCATAGAGAAGGAAAGGAGAGGGTGCAGAATGTAGTGTTACAGTCACAGCTAGGGGTGTAGAGAAAGATCAACTTAATGCGAGGTAGGTCCATTCAAAAGTCTGACAGCAGCAGGGAAGAAGCTGTTCTTGAGTCGGTCGGTACGTGACCTCAAACTTTTGTATCTTTTTCCCGATGGAAGAAGGTGGAAGAGAGAATGTCCGGGGTGCGTGGTGTCCTTGATTATGCTGGCTGCTTTTCCCGAGGCAGCGGGAAGTGTAGACAGAGTCAGTGGATGGGAGGCTGGTTTGCGTGATGGATTGGCCTACATTCACGACCTTTTGTAGTTTCTTGCGGCCTTGGACTGAGAAGAGGAGACATTTCTTCACCCACAGAGTGTTGAGCTGTGGAATTCATTACCACAGGAAGGAGTTGATGCCAAAATATTGAATGTATTCAAGAGGCGGCTGGATTTAGCACTTGGGGCGAACGGGGTCAAAGGTTATGGGGGGAAAGCAGGATGAGGCTATTGAGTTGGATGATCAGCCATGATGGTGATGAATGGCGGAGCAGGCTCGAAGGGCCGAATGGCCTCCTCCTGTTCCTACTTTCTATATTTCTATTCCTGGGCCATAACCTAAAGATCTATTACTCAGGGTTACAGCAATCGCTCTTTACAAGTGACACATTAGCGTGACTGGATTAGGGACCGGTCGTACTGAGGAGGCAGGTAGGCCACAGAAGGACTTAGACAACTTTAAAAAAGCAGTTTATTTATTATTAGTCACAAGTCGGCTTACATTAACACCGCAATGAAGTTACTGTGAAAATCGTCGCCACACTCTGGCGCCTGTTCGGGTTACACTGAGGGAGAATTTAGCACCCTAACCAGCACGTCTTTCGGACGGTGGGAGGAAACCGGATCACCAGGAGGAAACCCACGCAGACACGGGAAGAACGTGCAGACTCCACACAGACAGTGACCCAAGCCGGGAATCGAACCCCGGTCACTGGAGCTGTGAGACAGCAGTGCTAACCACTGTGCCAGCGTGCCGCTAACTGATCTCTTAGTGTCCAAAGATGTGCGGGTTAAGTGGATTGGCCATGCTAATTTGCCCCTTAGTGTCCAAAGATGTGCAGGTTAGGTGGATTGGCCGTGCTAAATTGTCCCTTAGTGTCCAAAGATATGTTGGTTAGGTGGATTGGCCATGCTAAATTGCCCCTTAGTGTCCAAAGATGTGTTGGTTAGTGGATTGACCATGCTAAATTGCCCCTTAGTGTCCAAAGATATGTTGGTTAGGTGGATTGGCCATGCTAAATTGCCCCTTAGTGTCCAAAGATGTGTTGGTTAGTGGATTGGCCATGTTAAATTGCCCCTTAGTATCCAAAGATGTGTTGGTTAGTGGATTGGCCATGCTAAATTGCCCCTTAGTGTCCAAAGATGTGCAGGTTAGATGGATTGGCCAGGTTCCATTACCCCTTAGTGTCCAAAGATGTGTGGGTTAGGGGGATTGGCCATGCTAAATTGCCTCTTAGTGTCCAAAGATGTGTGGGTTAGATGGATTGACCATGCTAAATTGCCCCTTGGTGTCCAAAGATGCGTTGGTTAGGTGGATTGGCCATGCTAAATTTAAAGTGCATTTATTAGTGTCACAAGTCGGCTTACATTAACACTGCAATGAAGTTAGTGTGAAAATCCCCTCGTCGCCACACTCCGGCACCTGTTCGGTTTACACTGAGGGAGAATTTAGCACCTAACCAGTACGTCTTTCGGACTGTGGGAGGAAACCAGAGCACCCGGAGGAAACCCACGCAGACACGGGGAGAACGTGCAGACTCCACACAGACAGTGACCCGAGGCTGGAATCGAACCCGGGTCCCTGGCGCTGTGAGGCAGCAGTGCTAACCCACTGTTCCAGGTGGCAGAGTGTACAAAGAACTGGCAGACAGAATACAACATGAGAAAGTGTGAGGTTATGCACTTTGGTAGGAAAAATAGAGGCGCAGACTAATTTCTAAATGGGGAGAGGATTCGGAAATCGGAAGTGCAAAGGGACTTGGAAGTCCTAGTTCAGGATTCTCTTGACGTTAACGTGCAGGTTGAGTTGGTCATTAGGAAGGCAAATGCAATGTTAGCGTTCATTTCCAGAGGGCTAGAATACAAGAGGCAGGGATGAACTGCTGAGGCTGTATAAGGCTCTGGTCATTTGGAATATTGTGAGCAATTTTGGGCCCCGTATCTAAGGAAGGATGTGCCGGCCTTGGAGAGGATCCAGAGGAGGTTCACCAGAACGATCCCGGGAATGAAAGGCTTGACGTATGAGGAGCGTTTGAGGACTCTGGGTCTGTACTCGATGGAGTTTAGAAGGATGAGGGGGGGATCTCATTGAAACTTACAGAATACTGAAAGGCCCTGGATAGAGAGGATGTGGGGAAGATGTTTCCATTAGTCGGAGAGACTGTGATCCGAGGGCTCGGCCTCAGAGTAAAGGGACGGCCCTTTAGAACCGAGATGAGGAGGAATTTCTTCAGCCAGAGGGTGGGGGTGAATCGGTGGAATTCGTTGCCACAGAGGAGGCCGGGTCAGCGAGTGTATTGGAGACAGAGATAGATAGGTTCCCGATTGGTGAGGGGGGTCAAAGGTTATGGGGAAAAGGTGGGAGAATGGGGTTGAGAAACTTATCAACCGTGGCGGAGCAGACTCGATGGAGTGGGTAGACTGGGGCTGTACTCATTGTAATTCAGAAGAATGAGGGGAGATCTTATAGAAACACATAAGATTATGAAGGGAATAGATAAGATAGAAGCAGGGAGGTTGTTTCCACTGGCGGGTGAAACTAGAATTAGGGGGCATAACCTCAAAATAAGGGGGAGCAGATTTAGGACTGAGTTGAGGAGGAACTTCTTCACACAAAGGGTTGTGAATCTGTGGAATTCCCTGCCCAGTTGAGGCTACCTCATTGAATGTTTTTAAGGCAAGGATAGATAAATTTTTGAACAGTAAAGGAATTAAGGGTTACGGTGAGCGGGCGGGTAAGTGGAGCTGAGTCCACGAAAAGTTCAGCCATGATCTTATTGAATGGCGGAGCAGGCTCGTGGGGCCAGATGGCCTACTCCTGCTCCTAGCTCTTATGTTCTTATGGGCCGAATGGCCTATTTCTGTCCCGATATCTTCTGGTCTTATGGAGTCCCTGGATTAACCATTCACAAAACAGGAGCTCAAATCTCATGGCTGTCCCAAAACCTACACGAACGCACAGAGAGGTCTGGGAGTACAGGCCCACAGATCCTTAAACGTGGCAGCACAGGTGGAAAAGGTGTTGAAGAAAGCATATGGAATGCTTGCCTTCACCGGACGGGGCACCGAGTATAAAAGTTGGCAAATTATGTTACAGTTGTGTAAAATGTTGATTAGGCCACATTTGGAATACTGCGTCCAATCCTGGTCGCCACACATAAGAAATAGGAGCAGGAGTAGGCCATCTAGCCCCTCGAGCCTGCCCCGCCATTCAATAAGATCATGGCTGATCTGACGTGGATCAGTACCACTTACCCGCCTGATCCCCATAACCCTTAATTCCCTTACCGATCAGGAATCCATCCATCCGCGCTTTAAACATATTCAGCGAGGTAGCCTCCACCACCTCAGTGGGCAGAGAATTCCAGAGATTCACCACCCTCTGGGAGAAGAAGTTCCTCCTCAACTCTGTCTTAAACCGACCCCCCTTTATTTTGAGGCTGTGTCCTCTAGTTTTAACTTCCTTACTCAGTGGAAAGAATCTCTCCGCCTCCACCCTATCCAGCCCCCGCATTATCTTATAAGTCTCCATAAGATCCCCCCTCATCCTTCTAAACTCCAACGAGTACAAACCCAATCTCCTCAGCCTCTCCTCATAATCCAAACCCCTCATCTCCGGTATCAACCTGGTGAACCTTCTCTGCACTCCCTCCAATGCCAATATATCCTTCCTCATATAAGGGGACCAATACTGCACACAGTATTCCAGCTGCGGCCTCACCAATGCCCTGTACAGGTGCATCAAGATATCCCTGCTTTTATATTCTATCCCCCTCGCAATATAGGCCAACATCCCATTTGCCTTCTTGATCACCTGTTGTACCTGCAGACTGGGCTTTTGCGTCTCATGCACAAGGACCCCCAGGTCCCTTTGCACGGTCGCATGTTTTAATTTGTTTCCATTGAGATAGTAATCCCATTTGTTATTATTTCCTCCAAAGTGTATAACCTCGCATTTATCAACGTTATACTCCATTTGCCATATCCTCGCCCACTCACTCAGCCTGTCCAAATCTCTCTGCAGATCTTCTCCGTCCTCCACACGATTCACTTTTCCACTTATCTTTGTGTCGTCTGCAAACTTCGTTACCCTACACTCCGTCCCCTCCTCCAGATCATCTATATAAATGGTAAACAGTTGCGGCCCGAGTACCGATCCCTGCGGCACGCCACTAGTTACCTTCCTCCAACCGGAAAAACACCCAAACACACGACCAGAAGGACGCGGAGGCTTTGGAGAGAATACAGAAAAGGTTTACCAGGATGTTGCCTGGGACGGAGGGCGTTAGCTATGAGGAGAGATTGAATAAACTGGGATTGTTCTCCCTGGAAAGACAGAGGCTGAGGGAAGTTGATAGAATTTTGAGGGGTATAGATAGGATGAACAGTTTGAAGCTTTTTCCCCAGGGCAGAAATGACAATTATAAAGGGGGCACAAGTTCAAGGTAAGGGGGGAAAGTTTCAGTGGAGATGTGAGGGGGAAGTTTTTTACACAGAGGGTGGTGGGGGCTCGGAATGCGCTGCCAAGTGAGTGGTTGAGGCAGATACGTTAGTAACATTTAAGACTTGTACAAGACATTGGTAAGGCCACACTTGGAATACTGTGTACAGTTCTGGTCACCCTATTATAGAAAGGATATTATTAAACTAGAAAGAGTGCAGAAAAGATTTACTGGGATGCTACCAGGACTCGATGGTTTGAGTCATAAGGAGAGGCTGGATAGACTGGTACTTTTTTCTCTGGAGCGTAGGAGGCTAAGGGGTGATCTTATAGAGGTCTATAAAATAATGAGGGGCACAGATCAGCTAGATAGTCAATATCTTTTCCCAAAGGTAGGGAAGTTTAAAACTAGAGGGCATAGGTTTAAGGTGAGAGGGGAGAGATACAAAAGTGTCCAGAGGGGCAATCTTTTCACACAGAGGGTGGTGAGTGTCTGGAACGAGCTGCCAGAGGCAGTAGTAGAGGCGGGTACAATTTTGTCTTTTAAAAAGCATTTAGACAGTTACATGGGTACGATGGGTATGGAAGGATATGGGCCAAATGCGGGCAATTGGGACGAGCTTAGGGATTTAAAAAAGGGGGCAGCATGGACAAGTTGGGCCGAAGGGCCTGTTTTCATGCTGTAAACCTCTATGACTCCATGACTTATCTTGATAGACACATGAACAGAAGGGGAATAGAGGGATGTAAGCGGTTGGTCTAGATCGGACAACGTGATCGGCGCAGGCTTGAAGGGCCGAAGGGCCTGTTCCTGTGCTGTACTGTTCTTTGTTCTTTGAACGCATTTAACTCTTAACTGCCCAGTGACTTGGCCCAGAAAGGTTGTATTGTACCTTTAGCCATTAAATCCAGCTCAAAGGCATCAACTTAACTCAACCGGGGAGGAAGAGAAACTAACCCACTGGCCTTGTCAGTGAGGCCCATCGCGTGGGAGTGGGTTTGCTGGGCTGTTGGGTGCCCCCTTCCCCACTCCCCCCCCACCCCCACCCCCGCCCCCACCCCCCCTTCCCCCCACCACAACGTTCCGAGAGGCGACAGCCCAATGGTATCATCACGAGACTATTAATCCAGAAACTCATCTGGGGACCCGGGTTCGAATCCTGCCACGGCAGATGGTGGAATTTGAATTCAATTTTTTAAAATTTCTGAAATTAAGAATCTATGCATTTTGGTAGAACTAACGTAGGGGGGAGCTATACGATAAATGGCAGAACCATAAAGGGTGTAGATACGCAGAGGGACCTGGGTGTGCAAGTCCACAGATCCTTGAAGGTGACGTCACAGGTGGAGAAGGTGGTGAAGAAGGCATATGGCATGCTTGCCTTTATAGGACGGGGTGTAGAGTATAAAAGTTGGGGTCTGATGTTGCAGATGTATAGAACGTTGGTTCGGCCGCATTTGGAATACTGCGCCCAGTTCTGGTCGCCACACTACCAGAAGGACGTGGAGGCTTTAGAGAGAGTGCAGAGGAGGTTTACCAGGATGTTGCCTGGTATGGAAGGGCTTAGTTATGAGGACACTTAGTAAGGAAGTTAAAACTAGAGGACACAGCCTCAAAATAAAGGGGGGTCGGTTTAAGACAGAGTTGAGGAGGAACTTCTTCTCCCAGAGGGTGGTGAATCTCTGGAATTCTCTGCCCACTGAGGTGGTGGAGGCTACCTCGCTGAATATGTTTAAAGCGCGGATGGATGGATTCCTGAGCGGTAAGGGAATTAAGGGTTATGGGGATCAGGCGGGTAAGTGGTACTGATCCACGTCAGATCAGCCATGATCTTATTGAATGGCGGGGCAGGCTCGAGGGGCTAGATGGCCTACTCCTGCTCCTATTTCTTATGTTCTTATGACAGATTGGGTAAACTGGGGTTGTTCTCACTGGAAATACGGAGGATGAGGGGTGACCTAATAGAGGTGTATAAAATTATGAAAGGCATAGATAGGGTGAACGGTGGGAAGCTTTTTCCCAGGTCGGTGGTGACGTTCACGAGGGGTCATAGGTTCAAGGTGAAGGGGGGGAGGTTTAACACGGATATCAGAAGGACGTATTTTACACAGAGGGTGGTGGGGGCCTGGAATGCGCTGCCGGGCAAGGTGGCGGAGGCGGACACACTGGGAACGTTTAAGACTTATCTAGACAGCCACATGAACGGAGTGGGAATGGAGGGATACAAAAGAATGGTCTAGTTTGGACCAGGGAGCGGCGCGGGCTTGGAGGGCCGAAGGGCCTGTTCCTGTGCTGTATTGTTCTTTGTTCCTTGTACTGATGACCCATTGTCGGAAAAACCCATCTGGTTCCCTTTAGGGAAGGAAATCTGCCGTCCTTACCCCGGTCTGGCCTACATGTGACTCCAGAGCCCACAGCCAATGTGGTTGACTCTCAACTGCCCTCCAAGGGGCAACTAGGGATGGGCAATAAATGCTGGGCCCACCCGGCGGCGCCCGTGTGCCAGGAATAAATGACAAAAATAATCTGATAATCCCTCCTGATCCTTAATTCCTGCCTTCCTTTTCCCCCCTTTTCTAGATTCCTCCACCTCTGCATCATTCACCAGGTCGAAGCCTTAGCCCTGGCCTTCATCGGCCAGTGCAGTCTGGAGTACCTCAACTGGCAGAACGATCTCTTCCAGGTAAAGGAGCGAGGGCGGAGGGGGGGCGGAGGAGGGGGTGTTGGGGGCACGGCGCTCTCGCCACGGACCGAGGTCGGAGGGGGAGGGGAGGCCCGAGGCCCTCTCATTCTCCCTCTGCATTTGATGCATCCAGGGAGTGCCGCACTGCCATTCCCTCTGAGGAGGGAATGTCACGGGGCTGGGGGTGGTGGGCAGGTAAAGGGCGCGGGGGGTCGGGGTGGGGTGGGGGTGGGGTGGGGGTGGTTCTCTCCAGTGTCCTGAGGCCAAAATATACCCCCCTCACCACACAATGTTGCTGCAGAATCAAAGACCAAGATTGCCTGCTTGTCATCACAGGGCCGTTTGTGGGAGCTTGCTGTGCACTAGTTGGCTGCCCCTCCCCCCACATTGACGTGCGTGGGATTTTGCCGTGTGGTAATCGGCTGCCCCTCCCCCCCTCATTATTGTGTGTGGGATCTTGCCGTGCACTAATTGTCTGCCCCTCCCCCCCCCACATTGTTTTGGGTGGGATCTTTCTGTGTTTCTAACTGGCTGCCCTTCCCCCCCTCATTATTGTATGTGGGATCTTGCTGTACACTAATTAGCTGCCTCTGCCCCCCACATTGTTGTGCATGGGATCTTTCTGTGCACTAATTGGCTGCCCCTGCCCCCCACATTGTTGTGCATGGGATCTTGCTGTGCACTAATTGGCTGCCCCTCCCCCACACTGTGTGTGGGATCTTGCTGTGTGCTAATTGGCTGCCCATCCCCCCACATTGTTGTGTGTGGGATCTTGCTGTGTGCTAATTGGTTAAACCTTCCCACCCCACATTGTCGTGCGTGGGATCTTGCTGTGCTAATTGTCTGCCCCCCCCCCCCCCCCACATTGTCATGTGTGGGATCTTGCTGTGCACCAATTGGCTGCCCATCCCCCCCACATTGTCATGTGTGGGATCTTGATGTGCTAATTGGCTGACCCTCCTCCCACCCACATTGTTATGTGTGGGATCTGGCTGTGCACAAAATGGCTCCCCCCCCGCCCCACTGGTAAATCCCACACTGCAACAGGGACCACAGTTCGAGGGGGTTCGGCATTAGCTGCAAAAGGCTCTGCGAAGCCTCGGCTCAGGTGCCACGGAAACGAAGGGCAAGTTTCTCTTCTGGGATGGCGGTGGGGTGGAGTAGGCCGAAGCCTGGGGGAGTAGAACCGGACTGTTTGGCTGGTGGGGCTTCGGCATGGGGCAGCTCGCTCGGGTCAGGGGTTTACCTGCGGGAAGTTCCCACACCCCCCACCCCCACCCCCCCACCCCCCCATGCCCGGATCCGAGGTGAGCCTGGACGCCAAGTTAGGTGGTGAGGGGAGAGACGGGGCGGGGGGGGTTGGGAAGCGTGGGGAGGATTGGCCAATGGGCCGCGGAAGATGGTTACGACATTCCGGGCCTTTCCCACGAGCTCCTTGGACGTATCCACTCTGAGGTGAAGCAGTGCAAAACACGGCAGCCATTTTGTACACAGCACGATTCCACAAACGGCTGTGAAATGGAACAGGGAAGAAAACACAGGTGGGGAGGGACAAATGAACCCGTAACCCCATCCTGGGGAAATTCATATCCTCACCAGCTTACAGCATCAATTAAAATATCCTTTTCCCCTCGACCCTTCAAAACAATGTCTTGTTGGGATTGTGGTCGGTGCAGACTTGATGGGCCAAATGGCCTCCTTCTGTACTGCAGGGATCCAAGGATTCTTCACGCATGAGAGGGCTTCATTGCTGTTTCCAGAAACATATTTCATCTCCAGTTCCCAGACATGTCAATGTTTTCACTGGCTATTCAGCCCATCATAGCAGTGCTATATCAATCCCCAAATTAATCCACTCTCCCGCTCTCTCCCCATAGCCCTGTATCAATCCCCAAACTAATCCCGCTGCCCCGCTCTCTCCCCATAGCCCTGTATCAATCCCCAAATTAATCCACTCTCCCGCTCTCTCCCCATAGCCCTGTATCAATCCCCAAATTAATCCACTCTCCCGCTCTCTCCCCATAGCCCTGTATCAATCCCGAAACTAATCCCACTGCCCCACTCTCTCCCCATAGCCCTGTATCAATCCCCAAACTAATCCCACTGTCCCACTCTCTCCCCATAGCCCTGTATCAATCCCCAAACTAATCCCACAGCCCCATTAGAGTCATAGAGGTTTACAGCATGGAAACAGACCCTTGGGCCCAACTTCTCCATACCGCCCTTTTTTAAAAAAAACCCTAACCTAATCCCAATTGCCCGCATTTGGCCCATATCCCTCTATACCCATTGTACCCATGTAACTATCTAAATGCCTCCACTACTGCCTCTGGCAGCTTGTTCCAGACACTCACCACCCTGTGTGTGAAAAAATTGCCTCTCTGGACACTTTTGTATCTCTCCCCTCTCACCTTAAACCTATGCCCTCTAGTTTTAGACTCCCCTACCTTTGGGAGAAGATATTGACTATCTAGCTGATCTGTGCCCCTCATTATTTTATAGACCTCTATAAGATCACCCCTCAGCCTCCTACGCTCCAGAAAAAAAAGTCCCAGTCTATACAACCTCTCCTTATAACTCAATCCATCAAGTCCTGGCAGCATCCTAGTAAATCTTTTCTGCACTCTTTCTAGTTTAATAATATCCTTTCTATAATAGGGTGACCAGAATTGCACACGGTATTCCAAGTGTGGCCTTACCAATGTCTAGTACAACTTCAACAAGACGTCCCAACTCCTGTATTCAATGTTCTGACCGATGAAACCAAGCATGCCAAATGCCTTCTTCACCACTCTGTCCACCTGTGACTCCACTTTCAAGGAGCTATGAACATGTACCCCCAGATCTCTTTGTTCTGTAACTCTCCCCAAAGCCCTACCATTAACTGAGTAAGTCCTGCCCTGGTTCAATCTACCAAAATGCATCACCTTGCATTTATCTAAATTAAACTCCATCTGCCATTCGTCAGCCCACTGGCCCAATTGATCAAGATCCCATTGCAATTGCAGATAACTTTCTTCACTGTCCACTAAGCCACCAATCTTGGGGTCATCTGCAAACTTACTAACCATGCCTCCACTATTCTCATCCAAATCATGAATATAAATGACAAATAACAGTGGGCCCAGCACTGATCCCTGAGGCACACCGCTGGTCACAGGCCTCCAGTTAGAAAAATAACTCTCCACAATCACCCTCTGGCTTCTGTCAAGAAGCCAATCTTGTATCCATTTAGATACCTCACCCTGGAACCCGTGAGATTTAACTTTATGCAACAACCTCCCATTGTCTCCCCATAGCCCCGTATCAATCCCCAAACTAATCCCACTGCCCCGCTCTCTCCCCATAGCCCTGTATCAATCCCCAAATTAATCACACTGTCCCGCTCTCTCCCCATAGCCCTGTATCAATCCCCAAACTAATCCCACTGCCCCGCTCTCTCCCAAAGGCCTGTATCAATCCCGAAACTAATCCCACTGCCCCGCTCTCTCCCCATAGCCCTGTATCAATCCCCAAACTAATCCCACTGTCCCACTCTCCCCATAGTCCTGTATCAAGCCCCAAACTAATCCCACGGCCCTGCTCACTCCCCATAGCCCTGTATCCATCCCAAATTAATCCCATTGCCCCGCTCTCTCCCCATAGCCCTGTATCAATCCCCAAACTAATGCCACTGCCCCACTCTCTCCCCATAGCCCTGTATCAATCCCCAAACTTATCCCATTGCCCCACTCTCTCCCCATAGCCCTGTATCAATCCCCAAATTAATCCCACTACCCCACTCTCTCCCCATAGCCCTGTATCAATCCCCAAACTAATCCCACTGCCCCACTCTCTCCCCAAAGCCCTGGATCAATCCCCAAACTAATCCCACTGCCCCACCCTCTCCCCACAGCCCTGTATCAATCCCTAAACTAGTCCCACTGTCCCACTCTCTCTCCATAACCCTGTATCAATCCCCAAACTAATCCCACTGCCCCGCTCTCTCCCCATAGCCCTATATCAATCCCCAAACTAATCCCACTGCCCCATTCTCTCCCCATAGCCCTGTATCAATCCCCAAACTAATCCCACTGCCCCGCTCTCTCCCCATAGCCCTGTATCAATCCTCAAACTAATCCCACTGCCCCGCTCACTCCCCATAGCCCTGTATCGATCCCTTAACTAATCCCACTGCCCCACTCGCTCTCCCCACAGCCCTGTATCAATCCACAAACTAATCCCACTGCCCCACTCTCTCCCATAGCCCTGTATCAATCCTCAAACTAATCCCACTGCCCCGCTCACTCCCCATAGCCCTGTATCGATCCCTTAACTAATCCCACTGCCCCACTCTCTTCCCAGAGCCCTGTATCAATCCCAAACTAATCCCAATGCCCCGCTCTCTCCCCATAGCCCTGTATCAATCGCCAAGCTAATCCCACTGTCCCGCACTCTCCCAATAGCCCTGTATCAATCCCAAACTAATCCCACTGCCCCACTCTCTCCCCATAGCCCTGGATCAATCCCCAAACTAATCCCACTGCCCCGCTCTCTCCCCATAGCCCTGTATCAATCCCCAAACTAATTCCACTGCCCCACTCTCTCCCCATAGCCCCGTATCAATCCCCAAACTAATCCCATTGCCCCACTCTCTCCCCATAGCCCTGTATCAATCCCCAAATTAATCCCACTACCCCATTCTCTCCCCATAGCCCTGTATCAATCCCAAACTAATCCCACTGCCCCACTCTCTCCCCATAGCCCTGTATCAATCCCCAAACTAATCCCACTGCCCCGCTCTCTCCCCATAGCCCTGTATCAATCCCCAAACTAGTCCCACTGTCCCGCTCTCTCCCCATAGCCCTGTATCAATCCCCAAACTAGTCCCACTGCCCCGCTCTCTCCCCATAGCCCAGTATCAATCCCCAAACTAATCTCACTGCACCGCTCCCTCCCCATAGCCCTGTATCAATCCCCAAACTAATCCCACTGCCCCGCTCTCTCCCCATAGCCCTGTATCAATCCCCAAACTAATCCCACTGCCCCGCTCTCTCCCCATAGCCCTGTATCAATCCCCAAACTAATCCCACTACCCCGCTCACTCCCCATAGCCCTGTATCAATCCACAAACTAATCCCACTGCCCCACTCTCTCCCATAGCCCTGTATCAATCCCCAAACTAATCCCACTGCCCCGCTCTCTCCCTATAGCCCTGTATCAATCCCCAAACTAATCCTACGGCCCCGCTCCCTCCCCATAGCCCTGTATCAATCCCTTAACTAATCCCACTGCCCCACTCTCTTCCCAGAGCCCTGTATCAATCCCAAACTAATCCCAATGCCCCGCTCTCTCCCCATAGCCCTGTATCAATCGCCAAGCTAATCCCACTGTCCCGCGCTCTCCCAATAGCCCTGTATCAATCCCAAACTAATCCCACTGCCCCACTCTCTCCCCATAGCCCTGTATCAATCCCCAAACTAATCCCACTGCCCCGCTCTCTCCCCATAGCCCTGTATCAATCCCCAAACTAATCCCACTGCCCCACTCTCTCCCCATAGCCCCGTATCAATCCCCAAACTAATCCCATTGCCCCACTCTCTCCCCATAGCCCTGTATCAATCCCCAAATTAATCCCACTACCCCACTCTCTCCCCATAGCCCTGTATCAATCCCAAACTAATCCCACTGCCCCACCCTCTCCCCATAGCCCTGTATCAATCCCCAAACTAGTCCCACTGCCCCGCTCTCTCCCCATAGCCCAGTATCAATCCCCAAACTAATCTCACTGCACCGCTCCCTCCCCATAGCCCTGTATCAATCCCCAAACTAATCCCACTGCCCCGCTCTCTCCCCATAGCCCTGTATCAATCCCCAAACTAATCCCACTGCCCCGCTCTCTCCCCATAGCCCTGTATCAATCCCCAAACTAATCCCACTACCCCGCTCACTCCCCATAGCCCTGTATCAATCCACAAACTAATCCCACTGCCCCGCTCTCTCCCTATAGCCCTGTATCAATCCCCAAACTAATCCTACTGCCCCGCTCCCTCCCCATAGCCCTGTATCAATCCCCAAACTAATCCCACTGCCCCGCTCCCTCCCCATAGCCCTGTATCAATCCCCAAACTAATCCCATTGGCGTTTAGGAGAGTGAGAGGGGATCTGAGAGAAACGTATAAAATTCCAGCAGGGTTAGACAGGGTATATTCAGAAAGAATGTTCCCGATGGTGGGGGGAGTCCAGAACTAGGGGGGTCACAGTTTGAGGATAAGGGGGTAAACCTTTTAGGACTGAGGTGAGGAGAAATTTCTTCACCCAGAGAGCGGTGGAATTCACTCCCACAGAAAATAGTTGAGGCCATAACGTTGTGTGATTTCGAGAAGGAATTAGATATCGCTCTTGGGGCTAAAGTGATCGAGGGATTTGGGGGGAAGGGGGAATCAGGATATTGAATTCGATGATCAGCCATGATCAAAATGAATGGGGGAGCAGGCTCGATGGGCCAAATGGCCTCCTCCTGCTTCTAGTCTCTGTAACCCCTTCACGGGACACAGTTATTGATGTGGCTCCTGTTTTCCTGCATGGTGATTAGTTGGGTTACGAGTCCCCCCCTCACTAATGATCCCTCTGACACGCAGACACCGCTGCACCTGGCCATGTACACCCGGCAGACCAACATCGTGCGCCACCTGGTGGTGAAGGGGTCCGACGCGGAGCTACAGGACCGCAACGGGAACACCCCGCTCCACCTGGCCTGCCTCTACAGCCTGGAGGAGAGCGCCCGGGCCCTCACCCAGCCCGTCACCGCCAAGGAGCGCCGCCTCCTGGGCTGCGGAGACTCGGGCACAGCGGGACCTCGGAACCTCGAGCGGCAGAACTGGCAAGGTGCGTCGCCGGCGAGGAACGGGCACGGCAGCTGCCAACGAGAACTCGTATCCAGATCCAATCGAAAATAACCCGAATTAAAAACTGGAAAGGGGTGGAAAAAAAACAGATTTACCAGGATGTTACCGGGACGGGAAGGTTTGAGTTATCAGAAGAGGCCGGGGTAGGCTGGGAATCTTCTTCCCTGGAGCGTAGGAGGCTGAGGGGTGACCTTATAGAGGCTTATTAAATAATCAGGGGCACAGATACGTTTAAAGTTTATTTATTTGTGTCACAAGTAGGCTTACATTAACACCGAGGCCAATCCCCCTAACCCGCACATCTTTGGACACTAAGGGGCAATTTAGCATGGCCAATCCACCTAACCTGCACATCTTTGGACACTAGGGGCCATTTTAGCATGGCCAATCCACCTAACCTGCACATCTTTGGACACTAAAAGAAATTTAGCATGGCCAATCCACCTAACCTACACATCTTTGGACACTAAGGGACAATTTAGCATGGCCAATCCACCTAACCTACACATCTTTGGACACTAAGGGACAATTTAGCATGGCCAATCCACCTAACCTACACATCTTTGGACACAAAGAGGCAATTTAGCATGGCCAATCCACCTAACCCGCACATCTTTGGACACAAAGGGAAATTTAGCATGGCCAATCCACCGAACCTGCACATCTTTGGACACTAAGGGGCAATTTAGCATGACCAATCCATGTAACCTACACATTTTTGGACACAAAGAGGCAATTTAGCATGGCCAATCCCCCTAACCAGCACATCTTTGGACACTAAGGGGCAATTTAGCATGACCAATCCATGTAACCTACACATTTTTGGACACAAAGAGGCAATTTAGCATGGCCAATCCACCTAACCTGCACATCTTTGGACACTAAGGGGCAATTTAGCATGGCCAATCCACCCAACCCGCACATCTTTGGACACTAAGTGAATTCATTGCCACAGAGGAGGCCGGGTCATTGAGTGTATTGAAGACAGAGACACATAGCTTCTTGATTGGTCAGGGGGTCTAAGGTTACGGGGAAAAGGCAGGAGAATTGGGTTGAGAAACTTAGCAGCCATGGCGGGGCAGACTCCACAGGCTGAATGGCCTAATTCTGCTCCTATATCTTGTGTTGGCACAGTGGGTTAGCACTGCTGCCTCACAGCGCCAGGGACCCGGGTTCGATTCCTGGCCTCGGGTCACTGTCTGTGTGGAGTCTGCACATTCTCCCCCCGTGTCTGCGTGGGTTTCCTCCGGGTGCTCCGGTTTCCTCCCACAGTCCGAAAGACGTGCTGGTTAGGGTGCTAAATTCTCCCTCAGTGTTACCCGAACAGGAGTGTGGGCGACTCGGGGATTTTCACAGTAACTTCATTGCGGTGTTAATGTAAGCCTACCTGTGACACTAATTAGTAAACTTTAAACTTTACTCAGCTCCAGGTTGCTTGTGTTGTGGGGATATTGTCGAGTCGGGCGCGATACAGGAGGGGAATCGAGCATCGAGCGATGTTCCCTCTCGTGTCTGAGTGTTGAGTGGGCAGATTGGGATTCTGAGTTTGGTCACCTTTGTTGATGGACGATTTCTCTGGGATCTTCCCGCAGGATTGACCTGTCTACAAGTGGCCGTCCTCTCCCGGAATGACGGGATGGTGGAACACCTTCTGTCTTCAGGAGCAAGAGTCAACACACAGGTCAGTGCCGAGGGAGTGCCGCACTGTCGGAGGGTCAGTGCTGAGGGAGTGCCGCACTGTCAGAGGGTCAGTGCTGAGGGAGTGCCGCACTGTCGGAGGGTCAGTACTGAGGGAGTGCCGCACTGTCAGAGGGTCAGTACTGAAGGAGTGCCGCACTGTCGGAGGGTCAGTACTGAGGGAGTGCCGCACTGTCAGAGGGTCAGTACTGAAGGAGTGCCGCACTGTCGGAGGGTCAGTACTGAGGGAGTGCCGCACTGTCGGAGGGTCAGTGCTGAGGGAGTGCCGCACTGTCGGAGGGTCAGTGCTGAGGGAGTGCTGCACTGTCGGAGGGTCAGTGCTGAGGGAGTGCCGCACTGTCAGAGGGTCAGTACTGAGGGAGTGCCGCACTGTCAGAGGGTCAGTACTGAGGGAGCGCCGCACTGTCAGAGGGTCAGTACTGAGGGAGTGCCGCACTGTCAGAGGGTCAGTACTGAGGGAGCGCCGCACTGTCGGAGGGTCAGCGCTGAGGGAGTGCCGCACTGTCGGAGGGTCAGTGCTGAGGGAGTGCTGCACTGTCGGAGGGTCAGTACTGAGGGAGTGCCGCACTGTGGGAGGGTCAGTGCTGAGGGAGTGCCGCACTGTCGGAGGGTCAGTGCTGAGGGAGTGCCGCACTGTCAGAGGGTCAATGCTGAGGGAGTGCCGCACTGTCGGAGGGTCAGTGCTGAGGGAGTGCCGCACTGTCGGAGGGTCAGTACTGAGGGAGTGCCGCACTGTCGGAGGGTCAGTGCTGAGGGAGTGCTGCACTGTCAGAGGGTCAGTGCTGAGGGAGTGCCGCACTGTCGGAGGGTCAGTACTGAGGGAGTGCCGCACTGTCAGAGGGTCAGTACTGAGGGAGTGCTGCAATGTCAGATGGTCAGTGCTGAGGGAGTGCCGCACTGTCGGTGGGTCAGTACTGAGGGAGTGCTGCACTGTCCGAGGGTCAGTACTGAGGGAGTGAACAAAGAACAATACAGCGCAGGAACAGGCCCTTCGGCCCTCCAAGCCCGTGCCGCTCCCTGGTCCAAACTAGACCATTCTTTTGTATCCCTCCATTCCCACTCCGTTTATATGGCTATCTGGATAAGTCTAAACGTTCCCAGTGTGTCCGCCTCCACCACCTTGCCTGGCAGCGCATTCCAGGCCCCCACCACCCTCTGTGTAAAATATGTCCTTCTGATATCTGTGTTAAACCTCCCCCCCTTCACCTTGAACCTATGACCCCTCGTGAACGTCACCACTGACCTGGGGAAAAGCTTCCCACCGTTCACCCTATCTATGCCTTTCATAATTTTATACACCTCTATTAAGTCTCCCCTCATCCTCCGTCTTTCCAGTGAGAACAACCCCAGTTTACCCAATCTCTCCTCATAACTAAGCCCCTCCATACCAGGCAACATCCTGGTAAACCTCCTCTGTACTCTCTCCAAAGCCTCCACGTCCTTCTGGTAGTGTGGTGACCAGAACTGGACGCAGTATTCCAAATGCGGCCGAACCAACGTTCTATACATCTGCAACATCAGACCGCAACTTTTATACTCTATGCCCCGTCCTATAAAGGCAAGCATGCCATGTGCCTTCTTCACCACCTTCTCCACCTGTGACGTCACCTTCAAGGATCTGTGGACTTGCACACCCAGGTCCCTCTGCGTCTCTACACCCTTTATGGTTCTGCCATTTATCGTATAGCTCCTCCCTACATTATTTCTATCAAAATGCATCACTTCGCATTTATCAGGATTGAACTCCATCTGCCATTTCTTTGCCCAAATTTCCAGCCTATCTGTATCCTTCTGTAGCTTCTGACAATGCTCCTCACTATCTGCAAGTCCTGCCACTGTCGGAGGCTCAGTGCTGAGGGAGTGCTGCACTGCGGGAGGGTCAGTACTGAGGGGGTGTCGCACTGTCGGAGGGTCAGTGCTGAGGGAGTGCCGCACTGTCAGAGGGTCCGTGCTGAGGGAGTGCCGCACTGTCAGAGGGTCCGTGCTGAGGGAGTGCCGCACTGTCAGAGGGTCAGGACTGAGGGAGTGCCGCACTGCAGGAGGGTCAGTACTGAGGGAGTGTTGCACTGACATGGGATGGTGGGGTTGATTTTTCCCAGAGTTATGAAGCCTATATACCAATGCGCTCTCACTTCCCCAACAAGAAAACGCAAATAAAAATCGTCATTGGGTTTGTACGTTTGTGCCCGGGGCGAGTGTGAACTCGAGGTGAGCGTGAGCCCAAGTGAAGTGCGCCCCAGTGTCAAGTGTGGGCCAGTGCCGAGCGTGAGCCAGTGTCAAGTGTGGGCCAGTGGCGAGCATGAGCCAGTGGCGAGTGTGCGCCAGTGGCGAGTGTGCGCCAGTGGCGAGTGTGCGCCAGTGGCGAGTGTGCGCCAGTGGTGAGCGTGAGCCAGTGGTGAGTGTGCGCCAGTGGTGAGTGTGCGCCAGTGGAGAGTGTGCGCCAGTGGCGAGTGTGTGCCAGTAATGTGTGTGCGCCAGTGATGAGTGTGAGCCAGTAGCGAGCGTGGGCCAGTGGCGAGCGTAAGCCAGTGGCGAGCGTGCGCCAGTGATGAGTGTGAGCCAGTGGCGAGCGTGAGCCAGTGGCAAGTGTTGAGCCAGTGTCGAGTGTGGGCCAGTGGCGAGTGTGGCCAGTGTCGAGTGTGGCCAGTGTCGAGTGTGGCCAGTGTCGAGTGTGGCCAGTGTCGAGTGTGGCCCAGTGTCGAGTGTGGGCCAGTGTCGAGTGTGGCCCAGTGTCGAGTGTGGCCAGTGTCGAGTGTGGCCAGTGTCGAGTGTGGCCAGTGTCGAGTGTGGGCCGGTGTCGAGTGTGGGCCGGTGGCGAGTGTGGCCAGTGTCGAGTGTGCGCCAGTGTCGAGTGTGGCCAGTTTCGAGTGTGGGCCAGTGTCGAGTGTGGGCCAGTGTCGAGTGTGGGCCAGTGTCGAGTGTGCGCCAGTGTCGAGTGTGGCCCAGTGTCGAGTGTGGCCAGTGTCGAGTGTGGCCCAGTGTCGAGTGTGGGCCAGTGTCGAGTGTGGGCCAGTGTCGAGTGTGGCCAGTGTCGAGTGTGGGCCAGTGTCGAGTGTGGGCCAGTGTCGAGTGTGGGCCAGTGTCGAGTGTGCGCCAGTGTCGAGTGTGCGCCAGTGTCGAGTGTGGGCCAGTGTCGAGTGTGGCCAGTGTCGAGTGTGGGCCAGTGTCGAGTGTGGGCCAGTGTCGAGTGTGGGCCAGTGTCGAGTGTGCGCCAGTGTCGAGTGTGGCCCAGTGTCGAGTGTGCGCCAGTGTCGAGTGTGCGCCAGTGTCGAGTGTGGGCCAGTGTCGAGTGTGGCCCAGTGTCGAGTGTGGCCCAGTGTCGAGTGTGGCCCAGTGTCGAGTGTGCGCCAGTGTCGAGTGTGGCCAGTGTCGAGTGTGGCCCAGTGTCGAGTGTGCGCCAGTGTCGAGTGTGGGCCAGTGTCGAGTGTGGCCCAGTGTCGAGTGTGCGCCAGTGTCGAGTGTGCGCCAGTGTCGAGTGTGCGCCAGTGTCGAGTGTGGGCCAGTGTCGAGTGTGCGCCAGTGTCGAGTGTGCGCCAGTGTCGAGTGTGGCCAGTGTCGAGTGTGGCCCAGTGTCGAGTGTGGGCCGGTGGCGAGTGTGGGCCGGTGTCGAGTGTGCGCCAGTGTCGAGTGTGCGCCAGTGTCGAGTGTGGGCCAGTGTCGAGTGTGGGCCAGTGTCGAGTGTGGGCCAGTGTCGAGTGTGGGCCAGTGTCGAGTGTGGCCCAGTGTCGAGTGTGGCCCAGTGTCGAGTGTGGGCCAGTGTCGAGTGTGCGCCAGTGGCGAGTGTGCGCCGGTGTCGAGTGTGGCCAGTGTCGAGTGTGGGCCAGTGTCGAGTGTGCGCCAGTGTCGAGTGTGGGCCAGTGTCGAGTGTGGCCAGTGTCGAGTGTGGGCCAGTGTCGAGTGTGGGCCAGTGTCGAGTGTGGGCCAGTGTCGAGTGTGGGCCAGTGGCGAGTGTGGCCAGTGTCGAGTGTGGCCAGTGTCGAGTGTGGGCCAGTGTCGAGTGTGGGCCGGTGTCGAGTGTGGCCCAGTGTCGAGTGTGGCCAGTGTCGAGTGTGCGCCAGTGTCGAGTGTGGCCAGTGTCGAGTGTGGCCAGTGTCGAGTGTGGCCAGTGTCGAGTGTGCGCCAGTGTCGAGTGTGGGCCAGTGTCGAGTGTGGCCAGTGTCGAGTGTGGGCCAGTGTCGAGTGTGCGCCAGTGTCGAGTGTGGGCCAGTGTCGAGTGTGGCCAGTGTCGAGTGTGGGCCGGTGTCGAGTGTGGGCCGGTGTCGAGTGTGGGCCGGTGTCGAGTGTGGGCCAGTGGCGAGTGTGGCCAGTGTCGAGTGTGGGCCAGTGGCGAGTGTGGGCCAGTGTCGAGTGTGGGCCAGTGTCGAGTGTGGGCCGGTGTCGAGTGTGGGCCAGTGGCGAGTGTGGGCCAGTGTCGAGTGTGGGCCAGTGTCGAGTGTGGGCCGGTGTCGAGTGTGGGCCAGTGGCGAGTGTGGGCCAGTGTCGAGTGTGGGCCAGTGTCGAGTGTGGGCCAGTGTCGAGTGTGGGCCAGTGGCGAGTGTGGGCCAGTGTCGAGTGTGGGCCAGTGTCGAGTGTGGGCCGGTGTCGAGTGTGGGCCGGTGGCGAGTGTGCGCCAGTGTCGAGTGTGCGCCAGTGTCGAGTGTGGCCAGTGTCGAGTGTGGCCCAGTGTCGAGTGTGGGCCAGTGGCGAGTGTGGCCAGTGTCGAGTGTGCGCCAGTGTCGAGTGTGGGCCGGTGTCGAGTGTGGGCCAGTGTCGAGTGTGGGCCAGTGGCAAGTGTGGCCAGTGTCGAGTGTGGCCAGTGGCGAGTGTGGCCAGTGTCGAGTGTGGCCAGTGTCGAGTGTGGCCAGTGGCGAGTGTGGCCAGTGTCGAGTGTGGCCAGTGGCGAGTGTGGGCCAGTGGCGAGTGTGGGCCTGTGTCGAGTGTGGGCCGGTGTCGAGTGTGGCCAGTGTCGAGTGTGGCCAGTGTCGAGTGTGGGCCAGTGTCGAGTGTGGCCAGTGTCGAGTGTGGCCAGTGGCGAGTGTGGCCAGTGTCGAGTGTGGCCAGTGTCGAGTGTGGGCCAGTGGCGAGTGTGGCCAGTGTCGAGTGTGGGCCTGTGTCGAGTGTGGGCCGGTGTCGAGTGTGGCCAGTGTCGAGTGTGGCCAGTGTCGAGTGTGCGCCAGTGGCGAGTGTGGGCCCAGTGTCGAGTGTGGCCAGTGTCGAGTGTGGGCCAGGTCGAGTGTGGGCCAGTGTCGAGTGTGGGCCAGTGTCGAGTGTGGCCAGTGTCGAGTGTGGGCCAGTGGCGAGTGTGGCCAGTGTCGAGTGTGGGCCAGTGTCGAGTGTGGGCCAGTGTCGAGTGTGGGCCAGTGTCGAGTGTGGCCAGTGTCGAGTGTGGGCCAGTGGCGAGTGTGGCCAGTGTCGAGTGTGTGCCAGTGTCGAGTGTGGGCCAGTGTCGAGTGTGGGCCAGTGTCGAGTGTGGGCCAGTGTCGAGTGTGGGCCAGTGTCGAGTGTGGGCCAGTGTCGAGTGTGGGCCAGTGGCGAGTGTGGCCAGTGTCGAGTGTGGGCCTGTGTCGAGTGTGGGCCGGTGTCGAGTGTGGCCAGTGTCGAGTGTGGCCAGTGTCGAGTGTGGCCAGTGGCGAGTGTGGGCCTGTGTCGAGTGTGGCCAGTGTCGAGTGTGGGCCTGTGTCGAGTGTGGGCCAGTGTCGAGTGTGGCCAGTGGCGAGTGTGGGCCTGTGTCGAGTGTGGGCCGGTGTCGAGTGTGGGCCTGTGTCGAGTGTGGCCAGTGTCGAGTGTGGGCCTGTGTCGAGTGTGGCCAGTGGCGAGTGTGGGCCTGTGTGGAGTGTGGCCAGTGGCGAGTGTGGGCCTGTGTCGAGTGTGGGCCTGTGTCGAGTGTGGGCCAGTGTCGAGTGTGGGCCTGTGTCGAGTGTGGGCCTGTGTCGAGTGTGGCCAGTGTCGAGTGTGGCCAGTGGCGAGTGTGGCCAGTGGCGAGTGTGGGCCAGTGTCGAGTGTGGGCCAGTGTCGAGTGTGGCCCAGTGTCGAGTGTGGGCCGGTGTCGAGTGTGGGCCAGTGTCGAGTGTGGCCAGTGTCGAGTGTGGGCCAGTGTCGAGTGTGGCCAGTGTCGAGTGTGGGCCAGTGTCGAGTGTGGCCAGTGTCGAGTGTGGGCCAGTGTCGAGTGTGCGCCAGTGGCGAGTGTGGCCAGTGTCGAGTGTGGCCAGTGTCGAGTGTGGCCAGTGTCGAGTGTGGCCCAGTGTCGAGTGTGGGCCAGTGGCGAGTGTGGCCAGTGGCGAGTGTGGCCAGTGTCGAGTGTGGCCAGTGTCGAGTGTGGCCCAGTGTCGAGTGTGGGCCAGTGGCGAGTGTGGCCAGTGTCGAGTGTGGCCAGTGTCGAGTGTGGGCCAGTGTCGAGTGTGGCCAGTGTCGAGTGTGGGCCGGTGTCGAGTGTGGCCAGTGTCGAGTGTGGGCCGGTGTCGAGTGTGGCCAGTGTCGAGTGTGGGCCAGTGTCGAGTGTGGGCCGGTGTCGAGTGTGGGCCGGTGTCGAGTGTGGGCCAGTGTCGAGTGTGGCCAGTGTCGAGTGTGGCCCAGTGTCGAGTGTGGGCCAGTGGCGAGTGTGGCCAGTGTCGAGTGTGGGCCAGTGTCGAGTGTGGGCCGGTGTCGAGTGTGGGCCAGTGTCGAGTGTGGGCCAGTGGCGAGTGTGGCCAGTGTCGAGTGTGGCCAGTGGCGAGTGTGGCCAGTGTCGAGTGTGGCCAGTGTCGAGTGTGGCCAGTGGCGAGTGTGGCCAGTGTCGAGTGTGGCCAGTGGCGAGTGTGGGCCAGTGGCGAGTGTGGGCCTGTGTCGAGTGTGGGCCGGTGTCGAGTGTGGCCAGTGTCGAGTGTGGCCAGTGTCGAGTGTGGGCCAGTGTCGAGTGTGGCCAGTGTCGAGTGTGGCCAGTGGCGAGTGTGGCCAGTGTCGAGTGTGGCCAGTGTCGAGTGTGGGCCAGTGGCGAGTGTGGCCAGTGTCGAGTGTGGGCCTGTGTCGAGTGTGGCCAGTGTCGAGTGTGGGCCAGTGTCGAGTGTGGGCCAGTGTCGAGTGTGGGCCAGTGGCGAGTGTGGCCAGTGTCGAGTGTGGCCAGTGTCGAGTGTGGGCCAGTGTCGAGTGTGGGCCGGTGTCGAGTGTGGCCCAGTGTCGAGTGTGGCCAGTGTCGAGTGTGCGCCAGTGTCGAGTGTGGCCAGTGTCGAGTGTGGCCAGTGTCGAGTGTGCGCCAGTGTCGAGTGTGGGCCAGTGTCGAGTGTGGCCAGTGTCGAGTGTGGGCCAGTGTCGAGTGTGCGCCAGTGTCGAGTGTGGGCCAGTGTCGAGTGTGGCCAGTGTCGAGTGTGGGCCGGTGTCGAGTGTGGGCCGGTGTCGAGTGTGGGCCGGTGTCGAGTGTGGGCCAGTGGCGAGTGTGGCCAGTGTCGAGTGTGGGCCAGTGGCGAGTGTGGGCCAGTGTCGAGTGTGGGCCAGTGTCGAGTGTGGGCCGGTGTCGAGTGTGGGCCAGTGGCGAGTGTGGGCCAGTGTCGAGTGTGGGCCAGTGTCGAGTGTGGGCCGGTGTCGAGTGTGGGCCAGTGGCGAGTGTGGGCCAGTGTCGAGTGTGGGCCAGTGTCGAGTGTGGGCCAGTGTCGAGTGTGGGCCAGTGGCGAGTGTGGGCCAGTGTCGAGTGTGGGCCAGTGTCGAGTGTGGGCCGGTGTCGAGTGTGGGCCGGTGGCGAGTGTGCGCCAGTGTCGAGTGTGCGCCAGTGTCGAGTGTGGCCAGTGTCGAGTGTGGCCCAGTGTCGAGTGTGGGCCAGTGGCGAGTGTGGCCAGTGTCGAGTGTGCGCCAGTGTCGAGTGTGGGCCGGTGTCGAGTGTGGGCCAGTGTCGAGTGTGGGCCAGTGGCGAGTGTGGCCAGTGTCGAGTGTGGCCAGTGGCGAGTGTGGCCAGTGTCGAGTGTGGCCAGTGTCGAGTGTGGCCAGTGGCGAGTGTGGCCAGTGTCGAGTGTGGCCAGTGGCGAGTGTGGGCCAGTGGCGAGTGTGGGCCTGTGTCGAGTGTGGGCCGGTGTCGAGTGTGGCCAGTGTCGAGTGTGGCCAGTGTCGAGTGTGGGCCAGTGTCGAGTGTGGCCAGTGTCGAGTGTGGCCAGTGGCGAGTGTGGCCAGTGTCGAGTGTGGCCAGTGTCGAGTGTGGGCCAGTGGCGAGTGTGGCCAGTGTCGAGTGTGGGCCTGTGTCGAGTGTGGGCCGGTGTCGAGTGTGGCCAGTGTCGAGTGTGGCCAGTGTCGAGTGTGCGCCAGTGGCGAGTGTGGGCCAGTGTCGAGTGTGGCCAGTGTCGAGTGTGGGCCAGTGTCGAGTGTGGGCCAGTGTCGAGTGTGGGCCAGTGTCGAGTGTGGCCAGTGTCGAGTGTGGGCCAGTGGCGAGTGTGGCCAGTGTCGAGTGTGGGCCAGTGTCGAGTGTGGGCCAGTGTCGAGTGTGGGCCAGTGTCGAGTGTGGCCAGTGTCGAGTGTGGGCCAGTGGCGAGTGTGGCCAGTGTCGAGTGTGGGCCAGTGTCGAGTGTGGGCCAGTGTCGAGTGTGGGCCAGTGTCGAGTGTGGGCCAGTGTCGAGTGTGGGCCAGTGTCGAGTGTGGGCCAGTGTCGAGTGTGGGCCAGTGGCGAGTGTGGCCAGTGTCGAGTGTGGGCCTGTGTCGAGTGTGGGCCGGTGTCGAGTGTGGCCAGTGTCGAGTGTGGCCAGTGTCGAGTGTGGCCAGTGGCGAGTGTGGGCCTGTGTCGAGTGTGGCCAGTGTCGAGTGTGGGCCTGTGTCGAGTGTGGGCCAGTGTCGAGTGTGGCCAGTGGCGAGTGTGGGCCTGTGTCGAGTGTGGGCCGGTGTCGAGTGTGGGCCTGTGTCGAGTGTGGCCAGTGTCGAGTGTGGGCCTGTGTCGAGTGTGGCCAGTGGCGAGTGTGGGCCTGTGTGGAGTGTGGCCAGTGGCGAGTGTGGGCCTGTGTCGAGTGTGGGCCTGTGTCGAGTGTGGGCCAGTGTCGAGTGTGGGCCTGTGTCGAGTGTGGGCCTGTGTCGAGTGTGGCCAGTGTCGAGTGTGGCCAGTGGCGAGTGTGGCCAGTGGCGAGTGTGGGCCAGTGTCGAGTGTGGGCCAGTGTCGAGTGTGGCCCAGTGTCGAGTGTGGGCCGGTGTCGAGTGTGGGCCAGTGTCGAGTGTGGGCCAGTGTCGAGTGTGGGCCAGTGTCGAGTGTGGCCAGTGTCGAGTGTGGGCCAGTGTCGAGTGTGGCCAGTGTCGAGTGTGGGCCAGTGTCGAGTGTGCGCCAGTGGCGAGTGTGGCCAGTGTCGAGTGTGGCCAGTGTCGAGTGTGGCCAGTGTCGAGTGTGGCCCAGTGTCGAGTGTGGGCCAGTGGCGAGTGTGGCCAGTGGCGAGTGTGGCCAGTGTCGAGTGTGGCCAGTGTCGAGTGTGGCCCAGTGTCGAGTGTGGGCCAGTGGCGAGTGTGGCCAGTGTCGAGTGTGGCCAGTGTCGAGTGTGGGCCAGTGTCGAGTGTGGCCAGTGTCGAGTGTGGGCCGGTGTCGAGTGTGGCCAGTGTCGAGTGTGGGCCGGTGTCGAGTGTGGCCAGTGTCGAGTGTGGGCCAGTGTCGAGTGTGGGCCGGTGTCGAGTGTGGGCCGGTGTCGAGTGTGGGCCGGTGTCGAGTGTGGCCAGTGTCGAGTGTGGCCCAGTGTCGAGTGTGGGCCAGTGGCGAGTGTGGCCAGTGTCGAGTGTGCGCCAGTGTCGAGTGTGGGCCGGTGTCGAGTGTGGGCCAGTGTCGAGTGTGGGCCAGTGGCGAGTGTGGCCAGTGTCGAGTGTGGCCAGTGGCGAGTGTGGCCAGTGTCGAGTGTGGCCAGTGTCGAGTGTGGCCAGTGGCGAGTGTGGCCAGTGTCGAGTGTGGCCAGTGGCGAGTGTGGGCCAGTGGCGAGTGTGGGCCTGTGTCGAGTGTGGGCCGGTGTCGAGTGTGGCCAGTGTCGAGTGTGGCCAGTGTCGAGTGTGGGCCAGTGTCGAGTGTGGCCAGTGTCGAGTGTGGCCAGTGGCGAGTGTGGCCAGTGTCGAGTGTGGCCAGTGTCGAGTGTGGGCCAGTGGCGAGTGTGGCCAGTGTCGAGTGTGGGCCTGTGTCGAGTGTGGGCCGGTGTCGAGTGTGGCCAGTGTCGAGTGTGGCCAGTGTCGAGTGTGCGCCAGTGGCGAGTGTGGGCCAGTGTCGAGTGTGGCCAGTGTCGAGTGTGGGCCAGTGTCGAGTGTGGGCCAGTGTCGAGTGTGGGCCAGTGTCGAGTGTGGCCAGTGTCGAGTGTGGGCCAGTGGCGAGTGTGGCCAGTGTCGAGTGTGGGCCAGTGTCGAGTGTGGGCCAGTGTCGAGTGTGGGCCAGTGTCGAGTGTGGCCAGTGTCGAGTGTGGGCCAGTGGCGAGTGTGGCCAGTGTCGAGTGTGGGCCAGTGTCGAGTGTGGGCCAGTGTCGAGTGTGGGCCAGTGTCGAGTGTGGGCCAGTGTCGAGTGTGGGCCAGTGTCGAGTGTGGGCCAGTGTCGAGTGTGGGCCAGTGGCGAGTGTGGCCAGTGTCGAGTGTGGGCCTGTGTCGAGTGTGGGCCGGTGTCGAGTGTGGCCAGTGTCGAGTGTGGCCAGTGTCGAGTGTGGCCAGTGGCGAGTGTGGGCCTGTGTCGAGTGTGGCCAGTGTCGAGTGTGGGCCTGTGTCGAGTGTGGGCCAGTGTCGAGTGTGGCCAGTGGCGAGTGTGGGCCTGTGTCGAGTGTGGGCCGGTGTCGAGTGTGGGCCTGTGTCGAGTGTGGCCAGTGTCGAGTGTGGGCCTGTGTCGAGTGTGGCCAGTGGCGAGTGTGGGCCTGTGTGGAGTGTGGCCAGTGGCGAGTGTGGGCCTGTGTCGAGTGTGGGCCTGTGTCGAGTGTGGGCCAGTGTCGAGTGTGGGCCTGTGTCGAGTGTGGGCCTGTGTCGAGTGTGGCCAGTGTCGAGTGTGGCCAGTGGCGAGTGTGGCCAGTGGCGAGTGTGGGCCAGTGTCGAGTGTGGGCCAGTGTCGAGTGTGGCCCAGTGTCGAGTGTGGGCCGGTGTCGAGTGTGGGCCAGTGTCGAGTGTGGGCCAGTGTCGAGTGTGGGCCAGTGTCGAGTGTGGCCAGTGTCGAGTGTGGGCCAGTGTCGAGTGTGGCCAGTGTCGAGTGTGGGCCAGTGTCGAGTGTGCGCCAGTGGCGAGTGTGGCCAGTGTCGAGTGTGGCCAGTGTCGAGTGTGGCCAGTGTCGAGTGTGGCCCAGTGTCGAGTGTGGGCCAGTGGCGAGTGTGGCCAGTGGCGAGTGTGGCCAGTGTCGAGTGTGGCCAGTGTCGAGTGTGGCCCAGTGTCGAGTGTGGGCCAGTGGCGAGTGTGGCCAGTGTCGAGTGTGGCCAGTGTCGAGTGTGGGCCAGTGTCGAGTGTGGCCAGTGTCGAGTGTGGGCCGGTGTCGAGTGTGGCCAGTGTCGAGTGTGGGCCGGTGTCGAGTGTGGCCAGTGTCGAGTGTGGGCCAGTGTCGAGTGTGGGCCGGTGTCGAGTGTGGGCCGGTGTCGAGTGTGGGCCGGTGTCGAGTGTGCGCCGGTGGCGAGTGTGGGCCGGTGTCGAGTGTGGGCCGGTGTCGAGTGTGCGCCAGTGGCGAGTGTGGGCCAGTGGCGAGTGTGGGCCGGTGTCGAGTGTGGGCCAGTGTCGAGTGTGGCCAGTGTCGAGTGTGGGCCAGTGGCGAGTGTGCGCCGGTGTCGAGTGTGGGCCGGTGTCGAGTGTGGCCAGTGTCGAGTGTGGGCCAGTGTCGAGTGTGGCCCAGTGTCGAGTGTGGCCAGTGTCGAGTGTGGGCCTGTGTCGAGTGTGGCCCAGTGTCGAGTGTGGCCAGTGTCGAGTGTGGGCCAGTGGCGAGTGTGCGCCGGTGTCGAGTGTGGCCAGTGTCGAGTGTGGCCAGTGGCGAGTGTGGGCCAGTGTCGAGTGTGGGCCGGTGTCGAGTGTGCGCCAGTGTCGAGTGTGCGCCAGTGTCGAGTGTGGGCCAGTGTCGAGTGTGGGCCAGTGTCGAGTGTGGGCCAGTGTCGAGTGTGGGCCAGTGTCGAGTGTGGCCCAGTGTCGAGTGTGGGCCAGTGTCGAGTGTGCGCCAGTGGCGAGTGTGCGCCGGTGTCGAGTGTGGCCAGTGTCGAGTGTGGGCCAGTGTCGAGTGTGCGCCAGTGTCGAGTGTGGGCCAGTGTCGAGTGTGGCCAGTGTCGAGTGTGGGCCAGTGTCGAGTGTGGGCCAGTGGCGAGTGTGGCCAGTGTCGAGTGTGGCCAGTGTCGAGTGTGGGCCAGTGTCGAGTGTGGGCCGGTGTCGAGTGTGGCCCAGTGTCGAGTGTGGCCAGTGTCGAGTGTGCGCCAGTGTCGAGTGTGGCCAGTGTCGAGTGTGGCCAGTGTCGAGTGTGCGCCAGTGTCGAGTGTGGGCCAGTGTCGAGTGTGGCCAGTGTCGAGTGTGGGCCAGTGTCGAGTGTGCGCCAGTGTCGAGTGTGGGCCAGTGTCGAGTGTGGCCAGTGTCGAGTGTGGGCCGGTGTCGAGTGTGGGCCGGTGTCGAGTGTGGGCCAGTGTCGAGTGTGGGCCAGTGGCGAGTGTGGGCCAGTGTCGAGTGTGGGCCGGTGTCGAGTGTGGGCCGGTGTCGAGTGTGGGCCGGTGTCGAGTGTGGGCCGGTGGCGAGTGTGCGCCAGTGTCGAGTGTGCGCCAGTGTCGAGTGTGGCCAGTGTCGAGTGTGGCCCAGTGTCGAGTGTGGGCCAGTGGCGAGTGTGGCCAGTGTCGAGTGTGCGCCAGTGTCGAGTGTGGGCCGGTGTCGAGTGTGGGCCAGTGTCGAGTGTGGGCCAGTGGCGAGTGTGGCCAGTGTCGAGTGTGGCCAGTGGCGAGTGTGGCCAGTGTCGAGTGTGGCCAGTGTCGAGTGTGGCCAGTGGCGAGTGTGGCCAGTGTCGAGTGTGGCCAGTGGCGAGTGTGGGCCAGTGGCGAGTGTGGGCCTGTGTCGAGTGTGGGCCGGTGTCGAGTGTGGCCAGTGTCGAGTGTGGCCAGTGTCGAGTGTGGGCCAGTGTCGAGTGTGGCCAGTGTCGAGTGTGGCCAGTGGCGAGTGTGGCCAGTGTCGAGTGTGGCCAGTGTCGAGTGTGGGCCAGTGGCGAGTGTGGCCAGTGTCGAGTGTGGGCCTGTGTCGAGTGTGGGCCGGTGTCGAGTGTGGCCAGTGTCGAGTGTGGCCAGTGTCGAGTGTGCGCCAGTGGCGAGTGTGGGCCAGTGTCGAGTGTGGCCAGTGTCGAGTGTGGGCCAGTGTCGAGTGTGGGCCAGTGTCGAGTGTGGGCCAGTGTCGAGTGTGGCCAGTGTCGAGTGTGGGCCAGTGGCGAGTGTGGCCAGTGTCGAGTGTGGGCCAGTGTCGAGTGTGGGCCAGTGTCGAGTGTGGGCCAGTGTCGAGTGTGGCCAGTGTCGAGTGTGGCCAGTGGCGAGTGTGGCCAGTGTCGAGTGTGGGCCAGTGTCGAGTGTGGGCCAGTGTCGAGTGTGGGCCAGTGTCGAGTGTGGGCCAGTGTCGAGTGTGGGCCAGTGTCGAGTGTGGGCCAGTGTCGAGTGTGGGCCAGTGGCGAGTGTGGCCAGTGTCGAGTGTGGGCCTGTGTCGAGTGTGGGCCGGTGTCGAGTGTGGCCAGTGTCGAGTGTGGCCAGTGTCGAGTGTGGCCAGTGGCGAGTGTGGGCCTGTGTCGAGTGTGGCCAGTGTCGAGTGTGGGCCTGTGTCGAGTGTGGGCCAGTGTCGAGTGTGGCCAGTGGCGAGTGTGGGCCTGTGTCGAGTGTGGGCCGGTGTCGAGTGTGGGCCTGTGTCGAGTGTGGCCAGTGTCGAGTGTGGGCCTGTGTCGAGTGTGGCCAGTGGCGAGTGTGGGCCTGTGTCGAGTGTGGCCAGTGGCGAGTGTGGGCCTGTGTCGAGTGTGGGCCAGTGTCGAGTGTGGGCCAGTGTCGAGTGTGGGCCTGTGTCGAGTGTGGGCCTGTGTCGAGTGTGGCCAGTGTCGAGTGTGGCCAGTGGCGAGTGTGGCCAGTGGCGAGTGTGGGCCAGTGTCGAGTGTGGGCCAGTGTCGAGTGTGGCCCAGTGTCGAGTGTGGGCCGGTGTCGAGTGTGGGCCAGTGTCGAGTGTGGGCCAGTGTCGAGTGTGGGCCAGTGTCGAGTGTGGCCAGTGTCGAGTGTGGGCCAGTGTCGAGTGTGGCCAGTGTCGAGTGTGGGCCAGTGTCGAGTGTGCGCCAGTGGCGAGTGTGGCCAGTGTCGAGTGTGGCCAGTGTCGAGTGTGGCCAGTGTCGAGTGTGGCCCAGTGTCGAGTGTGGGCCAGTGGCGAGTGTGGCCAGTGGCGAGTGTGGCCAGTGTCGAGTGTGGCCAGTGTCGAGTGTGGCCCAGTGTCGAGTGTGGGCCAGTGGCGAGTGTGGCCAGTGTCGAGTGTGGGCCAGTGTCGAGTGTGGCCAGTGTCGAGTGTGGGCCGGTGTCGAGTGTGGCCAGTGTCGAGTGTGGGCCGGTGTCGAGTGTGGCCAGTGTCGAGTGTGGGCCAGTGTCGAGTGTGGGCCGGTGTCGAGTGTGGGCCGGTGTCGAGTGTGGGCCAGTGTCGAGTGTGGGCCAGTGTCGAGTGTGGCCAGTGTCGAGTGTGGCCAGTGTCGAGTGTGGGCCAGTGGCGAGTGTGCGCCGGTGTCGAGTGTGGGCCGGTGTCGAGTGTGGCCAGTGTCGAGTGTGGGCCGGTGTCGAGTGTGGCCAGTGTCGAGTGTGGCCAGTGTCGAGTGTGGGCCGGTGTCGAGTGTGGGCCAGTGGCGAGTGTGGCCAGTGTCGAGTGTGGGCCAGTGTCGAGTGTGGCCCGGTGTCGAGTGTGGGCCGGTGTCGAGTGTGGCCAGTGTCGAGTGTGGGCCGGTGTCGAGTGTGGCCAGTGTCGAGTGTGGGCCAGTGTCGAGTGTGGGCCGGTGTCGAGTGTGGGCCAGTGTCGAGTGTGGGCCAGTGTCGAGTGTAGGCCTGTGTCGAGTGTGGCCCAGTGTCGAGTGTGGCCAGTGTCGAGTGTGGGCCAGTGGCGAGTGTGCGCCGGTGTCGAGTGTGGGCCGGTGTCGAGTGTGGCCAGTGTCGAGTGTGGGCCAGTGGCGAGTGTGGGCCAGTGGCGAGTGTGGGCCAGTGGCGAGTGTGGCCAGTGGCGAGTGTGGCCAGTGGCGAGTGTGGCCCAGTGTCGAGTGTGGGCCAGTGGCGAGTGTGGCCAGTGTCGAGTGTGGGCCAGTGTCGAGTGTGGCCAGTGTCGAGTGTGGCCAGTGTCGAGTGTGGCCAGTGTCGAGTGTGGCCAGTGTCGAGTGTGGGCCAGTGGCGAGTGTGGCCAGTGTCGAGTGTGGGCCAGTGTCGAGTGTGCGCCGGTGTCGAGTGTGGCCAGTGTCGAGTGTGGCCAGTGGCGAGTGTGGGCCAGTGTCGAGTGTGGGCCAGTGTCGAGTGTGGCCAGTGTCGAGTGTGGCCAGAGTCGAGTGTGGCCAGTGGCGAGTGTGGGCCAGTGTCGAGTGTGGCCAGTGTCGAGTGTGGCCAGTGTCGAGTGTGGCCAGTGGCGAGTGTGGGCCAGTGGCGAGTGTGGCCAGTGTCGAGTGTGGGCCAGTGGCGAGTGTGGGCCGGTGTCGAGTGTGGGCCAGTGTCGAGTGTGGGCCGGTGTCGAGTGTGGCCAGTGTCGAGTGTGGCCAGTGTCGAGTGTGGGCCGGTGTCGAGTGTGGCCAGTGTCGAGTGTGGGCCAGTGTCGAGTGTGGGCCGGTGTCGAGTGTGGCCAGTGTCGAGTGTGGCCAGTGTCGAGTGTGGCCAGTGTCGAGTGTGGCCAGTGTCGAGTGTGGGCCAGTGTCGAGTGTGGGCCAGTGTCGAGTGTGGCCAGTGTCGAGTGTGGGCCAGTGTCGAGTGTGGCCAGTGTCGAGTGTGGCCAGTGTCGAGTGTGGCCAGTGTCGAGTGTGGGCCAGTGGCGAGTGTGGCCAGTGTCGAGTGTGGCCCAGTGTCGAGTGTGGGCCAGTGGCGAGTGTGGCCAGTGTCGAGTGTGGGCCAGTGTCGAGTGTGGCCAGTGTCGAGTGTGGCCAGTGTCGAGTGTGGCCAGTGTCGAGTGTGGCCCAGTGTCGAGTGTGGGCCAGTGTCGAGTGTGGCCAGTGTCGAGTGTGGCCCAGTGTCGAGTGTGGGCCAGTGGCGAGTGTGGCCAGTGTCGAGTGTGGGCCAGTGGCGAGTGTGCGCCGGTGTCGAGTGTGGCCAGTGTCGAGTGTGGGCCGGTGTCGAGTGTGGCCAGTGGCGAGTGTGGCCAGTGTCGAGTGTGGCCAGTGGCGAGTGTGGGCCAGTGGCGAGTGTGGCCAGTGGCGAGTGTGGCCAGTGGCGAGTGTGGCCCAGTGTCGAGTGTGGGCCAGTGGCGAGTGTGGCCAGTGTCGAGTGTGGGCCAGTGTCGAGTGTGGCCAGTGTCGAGTGTGGCCAGTGTCGAGTGTGGCCAGTGTCGAGTGTGGCCCAGTGTCGAGTGTGGCCAGTGTCGAGTGTGGGCCAGTGTCGAGTGTGGGCCGGTGTCGAGTGTGGGCCAGTGTCGAGTGTGGGCCAGTGTCGAGTGTGGGCCGGTGTCGAGTGTGGCCAGTGTCGAGTGTGGCCAGTGTCGAGTGTGGCCAGTGTCGAGTGTGGCCAGTGGCGAGTGTGGGCCAGTGGCGAGTGTGGGCCAGTGGCGAGTGTGGCCAGTGGCGAGTGTGGGCCAGTGGCGAGTGTGGCCAGTGGCGAGTGTGGGCCAGTGTCGAGTGTGGGCCAGTGTCGAGTGTGGGCAGTGGCGAGTGTGGCCAGTGTCGAGTGTGGGCAGTGGCGAGTGTGGCCAGTGTCGAGTGTGGGCCAGTGTCGAGTGTGGGCCAGTGTCGAGTGTGGCCCAGTGTCGAGTGTGCGCCAGTGTCGAGTGTGGCCCAGTGTCGAGTGTGGCCAGTGTCGAGTGTGCGCCTGTGTCGAGTGTGGCCCAGTGTCGAGTGTGCGCCTGTGTCGAGTGTGCGCCAGTGTCGAGTGTGGGCCAGTGTTGAGTGTGCGCCAGTGTCGAGTGTGGGCCAGTGTTGAGTGTGCGCCAGTGTCGAGTGTGCGCCGGTGTCGAGTGTGCGCCAGTGTTGAGTGTGGGCCGGTGTCGAGTGTGGCCAGTGTCGAGTGTGCGCCAGTGTCGAGTGTGCGCCAGTGTTGAGTGTGCGCCAGTGTTGAGTGTGCGCCTGTGTTGAGTGTGGCCTGTGTTGAGTGTGGGCCAGTGGCGAGTGTGCGCCAGTGTTGAGTGTGGGCCGGTGTCGAGTGTGGCCAGTGTCGAGTGTGGGCCAGTGTCGAGTGTGGCCAGTGTCGAGTGTGCGCCAGTGTCGAGTGTGCGCCAGTGTTGAGTGTGCGCCTGTGTTGAGTGTGGGCCAGTGTCGAGTGTGGCCAGTGTCGAGTGTGCGCCAGTGTCGAGTGTGCGCCAGTGTTGAGTGTGGCCTGTGTTGAGTGTGCGCCAGTGTTGAGTGTGCGCCTGTGTTGAGTGTGGCCAGTGTTGAGTGTGGCCAGTGTTGAGTGTGCGCCAGTGTTGAGTGTGGCCAGTGTTGAGTGTGCGCCAGTGTCGAGTGTGGGCCAGTGGCGAGTGTGGGCCGGTGTCGAGTGTGCGCCAGTGTTGAGTGTGCGCCAGTGTTGAGTGTGCGCCAGTGTCGAGTGTGGCCAGTGTTGAGTGTGCGCCAGTGTTGAGTGTGCGCCGGTGTCGAGTGTGCGCCAGTGTTGAGTGTGCGCCAGTGTTGAGTGTGCGCCGGTGTCGAGTGTGCGCCAGTGTCGAGTGTGCGCCAGTGTTGAGTGTGCGCCGGTGTCGAGTGTGCGCCAGTGTCGAGTGTGGCCAGTGTTGAGTGTGCGCCAGTGTTGAGTGTGCGCCAGTGTCGAGTGTGGGCCAGTGTCGAGTGTGCGCCAGTGTCGAGTGTGGGCCAGTGTCGAGTGTGCGCCAGTGTCGAGTGTGCGCCGGTGTCGAGTGTGCGCCAGTGTCGAGTGTGGGCCGGTGTCGAGTGTGTGCCAGTGTCGAGTGTGGGCCAGTGTCGAGTGTGGGCCTGTGTCGAGTGTGGGCAGTGGCGAGTGTGGCCCAGTGTCGAGTGTGGGCCAGTGGCGAGTGTGGCCAGTGGCGAGTGTGGCCCAGTGTCGAGTGTGGGCCAGTGGCGAGTGTGGCCAGTGGCGAGTGTGGGCCAGTGTCGAGTGTGCGCCAGTGTCGAGTGTGGGCCGGTGTCGAGTGTGCGCCAGTGTCGAGTGTGGGCCAGTGTCGAGTGTGGGCCTGTGTCGAGTGTGGGCAGTGGCGAGTGTGGCCCAGTGTCGAGTGTGGGCCAGTGTCGAGTGTGCGCCGGTGTCGAGTGTGCGCCAGTGGCGAGTGTGGGCCAGTGTCGAGTGTGCGCCGGTGGCGAGTGTGGCCAGTGGCGAGTGTGCGCCGGTGGCGAGTGTGGCCAGTGGCGAGTGTGGGCCAGTGTCGAGTGTGGCCAGTGTCGAGTGTGGCCAGTGGCGAGTGTGGGCCAGTGTCGAGTGTGGCCCAGTGTCGAGTGTGGCCAGTGGCGAGTGTGGGCCAGTGTCGAGTGTGGCCAGTGGCGAGTGTGGGCCAGTGTCGAGTGTGGCCAGTGTCGAGTGTGGGCCAGTGTCGAGTGTGGCCCAGTGTCGAGTGTGGCCAGTGGCGAGTGTGGGCCAGTGTCGAGTGTGGCCAGTGTCGAGTGTGGGCCAGTGTCGAGTGTGGCCAGTGTCGAGTGTGGGCCAGTGTCGAGTGTGGGCCAGTGGCGAGTGTGGCCAGTGGCGAGTGTGGGCCAGTGTCGAGTGTGGCCAGTGTCGAGTGTGGGCCGGTGTCGAGTGTGGCCAGTGGCGAGTGTGCGCCAGTGTCGAGTGTGCGCCGGTGGCGAGTGTGCGCCAGTGTCGAGTGTGGCCAGTGTCGAGTGTGGCCAGTGGCGAGTGTGGCCAGTGTCGAGTGTGGCCAGTGGCGAGTGTGGGCCAGTGTCGAGTGTGGCCAGTGGCGAGTGTGGGCCAGTGTCGAGTGTGGCCAGTGGCGAGTGTGGCCAGTGGCGAGTGTGGCCAGTGGCGAGTGTGGGCCGGTGTCGAGTGTGGCCAGTGGCGAGTGTGGCCAGTGGCGAGTGTGCGCCAGTGTCGAGTGTGGCCAGTGGCGAGTGTGGCCAGTGGCGAGTGTGGGCCGGTGGTTAGTGCGCACTGGGTTACAGTGCATGTCGGGTGAGCGTGCCTGCCTGGGGGTAGTGTTTGTCTCGGGGGGGTGGGGGGTGTACATGAGGTGTGAAGTGTGTGCGTGGGTGTTACGACACAGAAGTTGTTCCCGTTTTGAAAAGCCACGCCAAATCTCCCAAAGAGGACTCCCTCGCTTGGTAATCAGTTGAGAGTGTTTGGGAAGGTGTTAATTATTCTTCAGTGATGTTCAGAGGTTCATTAACAGGAAAACCTGACACTTACTTTAAGTGAATAATTAACAAATTATTTATTTAACCAATCGGGAGCTTTAACTAAACAAGTAACATATCGATTAAAGTAAGATACTATTGGAATGCTGTTCAAATAAATACAAGGATCATTTATTACCCAAATAAAACATAATTTAGTCACTCTCGAAAAATATACAACCAGGTTTTGTGGCTTTGGAGAAACCTTTGGAGTTCTTCTCTCCATTCCACTGTCTGTAAGCTCTTTCTGATTTGGTACCCTTGGTTAGATGGGTGGAGAGTTCTCTTGAGAAATATTTTGTAGCTGGCAGGGAGATGCTCTTGCCCTCTCTCGGTGTTGAGAGGTGGCAGCTCTTCAGTCGAGCTGCAGGCAGATAGTTAAGTCCCTCTTTATCACTCTGATGACCTATGAATTTTCCGACACCAGGATTGGTCTGATGTTGCCAACAGCAGCAAATCCAAATTCGATAGGTTCCTGATAGCGGAGTCTCTTCTTTAAACTGACAGGCTGTCAAAATTCAAAAACCTGCAAAGCCTGTTACCAAGGCAACCCTGATGCTTGGTCCTGGTTACAAATGTTGCACTCTGTGTACCCTGTGTGCCCCATGCATTTTAGATATCCCAGTACGGACACCAAACCACCTCTTAAAAGGGACCACACTTCACAAACTCAACTTCACAACATGAGGAAAGTGTGTGTACATGGGGAGTGTGCGTGCGCGGGGAGGGAGTGTGCGTGCGCGGGGAGGGAGTGTGCGTGCGCGGGGAGGGAGTGTGCGTGCGCGGGGAGGGAGTGTGCGTGCGCGGGGAGGGAGAGTGCGTGCGCGGGGAGGGAGAGTGCGTGCGCGGGGAGGGAGTGTGCGTGCGCGGGGAGGGAGTGTGCGTGCGCGGGGAGGGAGTGTGCGTGCGCGGGGAGGGAGTGTGCGTGCGCGGGGAGGGAGTGTGCGTGCGTGGGGAGGGAGTGTGCGTGCGTGGGGAGGGAGTTTGCATGTGTGCGCGGTGGGGACGGAGGGCGTAACACTGTTACCCGGCTGACCCCCCCCTCTCCCCCATTGTGACCAGCAGGAGGCGACAAGCGGGCGCACGGCGCTGCACCTGGCCGTGGAACTTGGCGAGCTGGGTCTGGTCTCGCGGCTCCTCCGGGCCGGGGGCGACCCTGACGCCCCCATGTACAACGGCTGCACCCCCCTGCACCTGGCGGCGGGCAGGCTGGACCCCGGCATTGCCTCCGCCCTCTGCCAGGCTGGCGCTGACCCGCTGCTGCCCAACTTGGAGGAGGACACACCGATGGACTTGGCCGACAGCAACTGGAACGTAGGTGACGTCTGTACCGGGAGGGCGGGGGGGGGGGGGGGGTGGGCGGGCAGGGAGGGTGGGGGGGTGGGGCAAGGCTGGGGGGGAGCAGGAGGGTCTGGGTGATGGGCCAAAATCCCATTCACTGAGTAACTCTCCCCACGCACCGATGTGTGTAGTGGTTGAGTTCCTCATTCTCGTCCTCCTGCCCGCACTCCCCGGGAGAAGGAAGTTTCTCCTGAATTCCCGTCAGGATTCCTTGGATGTCTCTTTCCGTCTCGCCGCCCACCCCCTGGTTCGGCCTCTCAGCCGCGCGACCAGACATCAAAGCCCGTCACGATTTGGAAGATTCTCACCTGTTGGCCATCCCGGCCTACTCTCCCCAACAACCTCGGCCTGTTCCGACTCCCCTGGTGTTCCAATCTCTGGGCTCCGGCCTGGTCCGTGGAAATCTCTTCTGCCTCTTCCCCAGAGCCCCCCCCGCCCCCTCCCTCGCCCCACCCAGCCCCCGTGTCCTCTCTACGAGGTGGGACGCGGAAAGGAAGATGGAACTGCTGCCTCACAGCGCCAGGGAGCCAGGTTCGATTCCCAGCTTGGGTCACTGTCTGTGTGGAGTTTGCACGTTCCCCCCGTGTCTGCGCGGGTTTCCTCCGGGTGCTCCGATTTCCTACCACACTCCAAAGATGTGCGGGTTAGGTGGATTGGCCATGCTAAATTGCCCCTTAGTGTCCAAAGATGTGCAGGTCAGGTGGATTGGCTATGCTAAATTGTCCCTTAGTGTCCAAAGATGTGCTGGTTAGGGGGATTGGCCATGCTAAATTGTCCCTTAGTGTCCAAAGATGCGCAGGTTAGGGGGATTGGCCATGCTAAATTGTCCCTTAGTGTCCAAAGATGCGCGGGTTCGGTAGATTGGCCATGCTAAATTGCCCCTTAGTGTCAGGGGGATTAGCAGGGTAAATATGTGGGGTTATGGGGATAGGGCCTGGGTGGGATTGTGGTTGGTGCAGACCCGGTGGGCCAAATGGCCTCCTCCGGCACTGTGGATTCTATGATTCTATGACGTACAGGCCCAGTTGGACAGGGGAGGCAGTGGTGTCGTGGTATTGTCACTGAACTAGTAAACCAGAGACCCAGGCAAAGATCTGGGGGACCCTGGTTTGAATCCCACCACGGCAGATGGTGAAATTTAAATAGCTGGGAATTAAAGTCCACAGATGATCATGAAACTGTTGTCGTTAAAAAAAAACATCTGGTTCACTCATTTGGGAGACACGGTAGCACAGTGGGTTAGCGCTGCTGCCTCACAGCGCCAGGGACCCGGGTTCAATTCCCGGCTTGGGTCACTGTCTGTGCGGAGTCTGCACGTTCTCCCCGTGTCTGCGTGGGTTTCCTCCGGGTGCTCCGGTTTCCTCCCACAGTCTGAAAGACGTGCTGGTTAGGGTGCTAAATTCTCCCTCAGTGTTACCCAAACAGGTGCCAGAATGTGGCGACCAGGGGAATTTCGCAGTAACTTCATTGCAGTGTTAATGTAAGATGACTTGTGACGCTAATAAATGACACTAAATTGCTAAGGTGCCCCTTACTGTCCAAAGATGTGCAGGTTAGGTGGATTGGCCATGCTAAATTGCCATTAGTGTCCAAAGATGTGCAGGTAAACTGGATTGGCTATGCTAAATTGTCCCTTCGTGTCCAAAGATGTGCAGGTTAGGTGGATTGGCCATGCTAAATTGCCCCTTTGTGTCCAAAGATGTGCAGGTTAGGTGGATTGGCCGTGCTAAATTGCCCCTTTGTGTCCAAAGATGTGCAGGTTAGGTGGATTGGCCGTGCTAAATGCCCCTTAGTGTCCAAAAATGTGCAGGTTAGGGGGATTGGCCATGCTAAATTGCCCCTTAGTGTCCAAAGATGACACTAATAAATTTACTTTAGTTAAGATTCAAGGGGCAGGTCAGTCACGATGGGACAAAATGGCCGCCTTCCCTTCCTCTGACACTTTAACATAACGAAATGCGTCTCTCATTTCAGATTCTCGACTTGTGTCCGTTCGACGATGTGAGGCTGAGGGGACAGCCAGTGGCGGTGTGAAGGGGGACCAGGAGTGGTGGACTTCCCGTCTGTACATAATGCAGATGAAACGCTGCGGCGGCGGGGGGTTGGGCGAAGGGGGAGGTGGCGACTCTCGGCTCCCAGAGGGCCGCGGTTCGGAGAAGGCGCTTCCAGCCCCCGTCCCCTCTCCACCCGGACTCCTTTTGGCCACCTCCCTGGACGGCGGGAACCGCTGAGGACGTTGCCACGGAAACAGAAGGGTGCGATGCTCCCCGCAACTGCCGCTAGGCCGGGCAGACAGTGGGGGGCGGGTGCTGCTTGGCACCATGAGATAGATCGACCCATAGCGTATCGCTTTGAGTGGGAAGAACATTACTTGTGGAGAAAGCTTCTGGAAAATTCTTGCGTCCGGCGTTGGGGGAAGGGAAGCGATAATCTGTACAGACTGACCGCGTTTCATTTTGGCAGTGTAAATTGAATTCCGTCCACTGCGATTGCCTCCATCTTAAAACCCTTCTCCCACCTCCTAGCCCCCTCCCCACGCTTGAGTCTTCCCTCTGCCGCCCACCCTCCACCCCCTCCCCCACCCCCGCCAACCTGTGGCCAAACGGGGCCATCTAAAATGGCGATTTGCAAAGCACTCTGGGACAATTGGGCAAGAACTAAAATGCCCGGCTGCAGTTTAAAAGACAAACCAGCTGCAACCCGGACGTGTGAATCCACAGGATATGGGTCATCTCCAGGATCAAAGAGACTTTCTGGCCACACTGGGTTGTTTGCCAGACATAAGGGCGCCGTGACCCCTTATTTGGGAGGGAGTCATGTGACCTCTGTGCCTCCAGCACCGGCAGACATGGCCGTTGGGGACACACCCAGAGATTGGTGTGGCAGCACCCGATTGGGCTTCATCGATCAGGGTGACCAAGTCCTGATCGACTGATTGGCAATGGCCAAAAGGGGTATGAAACCCAACGGGGTATAAAGGGTGCTGCCCAACCAAGAATCTCTCTCTCTCTCTCTGACCCCACGAACGAGCTACGACAACGGTGACCGTTGCCAGCGACGGCCAGCACGAGGAGAGCCACCACACCCAAGAAGGAAGGAAGGAAGACCAGAGCCAGAGTGCCAGGCCAGACCAAAGGACCAGACCACGCAGAGGATGACCGAGACCAGCGCACAGATAAAGGCCAATATCTGCTTGGGTACTTGCCAGTCACGCAAAGTTAAGTCAAGGTCTCGTATTGGACTTGAACATTAGTATTTTCCTGTCAGATAACTTATTGTTGGTTGTGTGAGTGATTATTGATTGTGTGGGTTTAAATAAATATTGGTTGGACTAATAAGACGTCTACTCATAGTTATTTGCCCACCGTATAAGGGTTAAAACAGATAAGAGGCAACAAACCACCACAGACTCTGAACCCCCATGTCCCTTGCCCCAACACTCAACTGTCCAACTCTCTGGACTTCCCTCATTGTGGCTTAGGGGAGGGCGATGGCCGAGTGGTATTATCGCTAGGAAAATCAATCCGGAAATTCAGCTAATGTCCTGGGGGACCTGGGTTCGAATCCTGCCACGGCAGATGGAACCTAATCTGGAATTAAGAATCTCCTGATGACCCCAATGTCGGGAGAACCCATCTGGTTCCCTTTAGGGAAGGAAATCTGCCGTCCTTACCCCGGTCTGGCCTACATGTGACTCCAGAGCCACAGCAATGTGGTTGACTCTCAACTGCCCTCCAAGGGGCAACTCGGGATGGACAATAAATGCTGGGCCCAGCCAGCGATGCAAATTAATTTTTAAAAAGACCCTTGGGGGAGACACAGACAATTCGGTCCTTCGAGTCTGTTCTGCCATTCATTCTGTACATGGCTGATCCTCCCCAACTCAGAAACCTTTTCCCGCTTCTCTCCCTCCTTCTCTGCCCCCATGTCCTTTGATCCCTTTCATCCCAAGATCTGCATCTAACGCGGGACACAGGGCTATCGGAGGAGATGGTCGTCCACAGATCAGTGTGACTGGGAGGCCCTGCAGTCTGTCCCTGATCCCTGCCCAGATTGCTAAGCTAAAACCGGCCTCGGAACAGGCTTGGGGCCTGCGGGAGGGCGAACCAGTTAAGGTCAGTTCAACCCAATTAGAAAGCACACATGTGTGTAGGTTTTGGGCTCAACTGCGAAGGCCCTCACCGCCCCCCCCGGCGAAGTGCTCGCCGTCACAGGCCTGGTGAGGTACCAAAGGTACCTTAAGGTGCAGAACAATGCCCCCAGCGGGAGAGGCCTGGAGGAGAGGTCTCCTCTTTGATGCGTCTGTCCTTCTCCTCTCCCACTCCCCGGTGGCAGAGTGGTTGGCACTGCCTCCTCACAGTGCCAGGGACCCGGGTTCAATTCCGGCCTTGGGTCACTGTCTGTGTGGAGTTTGCATATTCTCCCCGTGTCTGCGTGGGTTTCCTCCGGGTGCTCCGGTTTCCTCCCAAAGATGTGCAGGTTAGGTGGATTGACCATGCTAAATGGCCCCTTAGTGTCCAAAGATGTGCTGGTTAGGTGCATTGGCCATGCTAAATTGTCCCTTAGTGTCCAAAGATATGCGGGTTAGGTGGATTGGCCATGCTAAATTGTCCCTTAGTGTCCAAAGATATGCGGGTTAGGTGGATTGGCCGTGCTAAATTGTCCCTTAGTGTCCAAAGATATGCGGGTTAGGTGGATTGGCCATGCTAAATTGTCCCTTAGTGTCCAAAGATGTGCGGGTTAGGTGCATTGGCCATGCTAAATTGTCCCTTAGTGTCCAAAGATGTGCAGGTTAGGTGCATTGGCCATGCTAAATTGTCCCGCAGTGTTACCCAAACAGGCGCCAGAATGTGGCGTTTAGGGGATTTTCACAGTAACTTCATTGCAGTGTTAATGTAAGTTGACTTGTGACACTAATAAATAAACTTTAAACTTAAAAAAAAAGGAGACGAGACAAAATGGAGGCTGAGGTGGCCAGAAATGTGCCCGAAAAAAATCAGATGCCCCCCCCCGCCCGCCCCCACGTACAAATCATTTCCACCATCAGCCCCCGTTCCACAATGGTCGATTCTTTGTTACTCTCGGAGTGAAAAGACTTTTTAAAACCACAAGAAGTTTTTGAGTTTCACCCCAACGACTCAATCTGAAAATTCATGGTTTCGGAGATGTGTAAATGAAACATTTTCTCTCTTGAATCACCGCGGAAATGTCGAGATCCCCGTGCACGTGTGGGCATCGGCCGGGATCGGGCCCGAGCTGGCGGACCGACTACATGTGCGTCGCAACGGGTTTCCCCGGAGATCGCAGAGCCGACTGGTGTACCCCCTCCTCCGCCAGATTGGGGGGGGGGGCGTCGAACACGATGCTTTCCCCTTTGAACACCCGAGTTCCAGTCGATACCGAGAGCTGGTTATCATAGCGTGTCTGTCTCAGCCTCTCTCTCTCTGCCTGGTATCCGTGGCCACTCACTGTCTTATTCTATTTCAGTCAGAGGCGCAGAGTGGGCAAAGACGACACTTAACATCCAGCATCACCCCCTGCTCCCAAGGGTGTCATCTGATGGAGAATCCCAATTGGCTCAGAGTCTGGGAAGCTCTTTGACTGTAGGGGGCATCACTGAGGAACCCCAATGTGCCAACCGAGCATGTTTCCCCTTAACAGCAACTGGGACCCCCTGGGCTCTGTAATCTGGAAACCCTGGGTTCTGTAATCTGGGACCCCCTGGGTTGGGTAATCTGGGACAATTTTGCATGGCCTACAGAGGGTGTGCTGTGGTACAGTGGTTAGCACCTCTGCCTCACAGCGCCAGGGACCCAGGTTCGATTCCAGGCTCGGGTCATTGTCTGTGACCAGTCTGCACATTCTCCCTCGTGTCTGCGTGGGTTTCCTCCGGGTGCTCCGGTTTCCTCCCACACTCCAAAGATGTGCAGGTTAGGTGGATTGGCCATGCTAAATTGCCCCTTAGTGTCCAAAGATGTGGAGGTTAGGTGGATTGGCCGTGCTGGTTAGGGTGCTAAATTCTCCCTCATTGTGCCCGAACAGGCGCCGGAGTGTGGCGACGAGGGGATTTTCACAGTAACTTCATTGCAGTGTTAATGTAAGCCTACTTGCGACACCAAAAATAAATAAACTTTAACTTTTAACTTTATCTTTGGACACAAAAGGGCAATTTAGCATGGCCAATCCACCTAACCTACACATCTTTGGACACTAAGGGGCAATTTAGCATGGCCAATCCACGTAACCTGCACATCTTTGGACATTAAGGGGCAATTTAGCATGGCCAATCCACCTAACCTACACATCTTTGGACAGTAAGGGGCAATTCAGCATGGCCAATCCACGTAACCTGCACATCTTTGGACATTAAGGGGCAATTTAGCATGGGCAATCCACCTAACCCGCACATCTTTGGACACTAAGGGGCAATTTAGCATGGCCAATCTACCTAGCCTACACATCTTTGGACACTAAGGGGGCAATTTAGCATGGCCAATCCACCTAACCTGCACATCTTTGAACACTAAGGGGCAATTTAGCATGGCCAATCCACCTAACCTGCACATCTTTGGATACTAAGCGGCAATTTAGCATGGCCAATCCACCTAACCAGCACATCTTTGGACAGTAAGGGGCAATTTAGCATGGCCAATCCGCCTAACCTACACATCTTTGAACATTAAGGGGCAATTTAGCATGGCCAATCCACCTAACCTGCACATCTTTGGACACTAAGGGGCAATTTAGCATGGCCAATCCACCTAACCTACACATCTTTGGACACTAAGGGGGCAATTTAGCATGGCCAATCCACCTAACCTGCACATCTTTGGACACTAAGGGGGCAATTTAGCATGGCCAATCCACCCTAACCTACACATCTTTGGAGGAAACCTGAGCACCCGGAGGAAACCTACACAGACACAGTGGGAGGGCGAACCCGGGTCCCCCCAGAACATTAGCTGAGTTTCTGGATTACTAGTCTGGCGATAACACCACTAGGCCACAACGCCTCCCCAGTTTTGACAGCTTGCTTAACCTCTTGCATCATCCTGTTGTCAGATCAGTCTGAAAAATATAAATAGCTCCCAGTTGCGGTTAGTCAGTGCCTCGTTTAAGAAAAAGGTTTTCGATTAGGGGGTTTTCAGTGAGTGTCCAGACCTAATTGGCCTTTTGCAGAAGATCAGTGGTCTTATCTTAATCTTTCTGACTAGTCTTGCAATTCCTGTAACGCCTGAACAAATTTACCGTCATCTTCCTGTTACGATTAAATCTACATCACTTACCAGATATTTTCACTTGACTGCCCCTTTCCAGCTTGTGCCTCCACCTTTAATCACAGATGCTGCAGTGCAGAAGGAGGCCATTCGGCCCATCAAGTCTGTACTGACCACAATCCCACCCAGGCCCTATCCCCATAACCTCACATATTTACCCAAGCTAATCCCCCTGACATTAAGGGCAATTTAGCATGGCCAATCCACCCAACCCGCACATCTTTGGACACTAATGGACAATTTAGCATGGCCAATCCACCTAACCTGCACATCTTTAGACACTAAGGGACAATTTAGCATGGCCAATCCACCTAACCCGCACATCTTTGGACACTAAGGGGCAATTTAGCATGGCCAATCCATCTAACCCGCACATCTTTGGACACTAAGGGGCAATTTAGCATGGCCAATCCATCTAACCTGCACATCTTTGGACACTAAGGGACAATTTAGCATGGCCAATCCACCTAACCAGCACATCTTTGGACACTAAGGGGCAATTTAGCACGGCCAATCCACCTAACCCGCTCATCTTTGGACTGTGGGAGGAAGCCGGAGCACCCGGAGGAAACCCACGCAGACACGGGGGGAGAACGTGCAAACTCCACACAGACAGTCACCCGAGGCAGGAATCGAACCCAGGTCCCTGGCGCTGTGAGGCAGCAGTGCTAACCCACTGTGCCACCGTGCTTCCCCAACAAGTGAGGGATCGCGCGGGATTTGAACCTGGTACCTCTCGCACACTCATTCAGTGAAGACCCCAAAGCAAGAATCATACCACTAGACCAACGAACCGCTGGCAAATAGTGCGTTGGAGTCACACCTCAACAGGATGGTTAAGAAGGCAAAGGGGACACTTAGGAACATAGGAATTAGGAGCAGAAGTAGGCCATTCAGCCCTTCGAGCCTGGCTCTGCCGTTCAATCAGATCAGGGCTGATCTCTCCCTGGTCTCAATTCCACCTCTTCCCCATCTCCCTTTAACCCATTTTGTAAAATTAGAAATATATCCATCTCCTTCTTAGAATCTTAGAAACCCTACAGTACAGAAAGAGGCCATTCGGCCCATCGAGTCTGCACCGGCCACAATCCCACCCAGGCCCTACCCCCTTATCCCTACATATTTTACCCACTAATCCCTCTAACCCACGCATCTCAGGACACTAAGGGGCAACTTTAGCATGGCCAATCAACCTAACCCGCACATCTTTGGAGTGTGGGAGGAAACCGGAGCACCCGGAGAAAACCCACGCAGACACGAGGAGAATGTGCAAATTCCACACAGACAGTGACCCAAGGCCGGGAATCGAACCCAGGTCCCTGGCGCTGTGAAGCAGCAGTGCTAACCACTGTGTCACCGTGCCGCCCCTTCTTGAAACCATTTAATGATTCAGACTCTACCGCGCTATGGGGCAGCGAGTTCCACACATTTTAAAACTTTAAAATGTATTTATTATTGTCACAAGTAGGTTTACATTAACATTGCAATGAAGTTACTGTGAAAATCCCCTAGTCGCCACACTCCAGCGCCTATTCGGGTACACTGAGGAAGAATTTAGCACCTAACCTGCACAACTTTGGACACTAAGGGGCAATTTAGCATGGCCAATCCACCTAACCCACACATCTTTGGACTGTGGGAGGAAACCGGAGCACCCGGAGGAAACCCACGCAGACACGAGGAGAACGTGCAAACTCCACACAGTGACCCAAGCCGGGATTCGAGCCCGGGTCCCTGGAGCTGTGAAGCAGCAGTGCTAACCACTGTGCTACCGTGCCACCCGGGTACACTGAGGGAGAATTTAGCACCTAACCAGCACGTCTTTGGATACTAAGGGGCAATTTAGCACGGCCAATCCACCTAACCTCCACATCTTTGGCCACTAAGGGGCAATTTAGCATGGCCAATCCACCTAACCTGCGCATCTTTGGACACTAAGGGGCAATTTAGCACGGCCAATCCACCGAACCTCCACATCTTTGGACACTAAGGGGCAATTTAGCATAGGCAATCCACCTAACCTGCGCGTCTTTGGACACTAAGGGGCAATTTAGCACGGCCAATCCACCTAACCTCCACATCTTTGGACACTAAGGGGCAATTTAGCACGGCCAATCCACCTAACCTGCACATCTTTGGATACTAAGGGGCAATTTAGCATGGCCAATCCAACTAACCTGCGCATCTTTGGACACTAAGGGGCAATTTAGCACGGCCAATCCACCTAACCTCCACATCTTTGGACACTAAGGGGCAATTTAGCACGGCCAATCCACCTAACCTGCACATCTTTGGATACTAAGGGGCAATTTAGCATGGCCAATCCACCTAACCTGCGCATCTTTGGACACAAAGGGACAATTTAGCACGGCCAATCCACTGAACCTGCACATCTTTGGACTGTGGGAGGAAACCGGAGCACCCGGAGGAAGCCCACGCAGACATGGGGAGAACGTGCAAACTCCACACAGACAGTGACCCAAGCCGGGAATCGAACCCGGGTCCCTGGCGCGGAGAGTCAGCAGTGCTAACCACTGTGCCACAAATTCACCACCCTCTGCCAGAAGTAGTTCCTCCTCATCTCAGTTTTAAATCTACTGCCTCTCAACCAATCCCTGTGACCTCTTGTTTGGGATTACCCCATTAGAGGCAGCGCAGTGGCAGCATTGGCCATGTTAAATTCTCCCTCAGTGTTACCCGAACAGGCACCGGCGCGTGGCGTCAAGGGGATTTTCACAGTAACTTCATTGCAGTGTTACTGTAAGACGTGCTGGTTAGATGCATTGGCCGTGCTAAATTCTCCCTCAGTGTACCTGAACAGGCGCCGGAGTGTGGCGACTAGGGGATTTTCACAGTAACTTCATTGCGGTGTTAATGTAAACCGGCTTGTGACACTAATAAATAAACTTAAACACTCCATCCCCTCTTCCCCTCCCACTGCCCAAATCCTCCAGCTCGTTGTGCCTCTGTCCTGTCTCTTTCTGGAGGGAATGGAAGTTTTAGGCTCTGCATCTGTCGCCCTGAGCCACATCACACGCACAGAGGAAGCTACGAGCTCACCGGGTGACAGTGCCCAGGGTACAGGTGACAGGAAGCATACTACCTGAAACCACACCATAGCCAAAGGTGAAAGGTCGTCATCACTTCCCCAGAAGCGTTTCAGTGAAGTAGGCAGCCCATACAGCACAGAAACAGGCCATTCAGCCCATCTGCTCCATGCTGGTGTTTCTGTCCCACATGGGCGCCCCTCCTCTCTCACCCATCACCATATTCTGCTCTCCCTCATGTGTCTTATCAAGTTCCCCACCAAAACATATCAATAATATTCAACTCAAACACTCCCCGTGGGAGCGAGTCCCACATTCTCCCCGACTCCTTGTGGGAGCGAGTTCCACATTCCCTCCATTTCCCCGTGGGTGCGAGTCCCACATTCTCTCCACTCCTTGTGGGAGTGAATCCCATATTCTCCCCACTTCCCAAGGGAGCAAGTCCCACATTCTCCCCACTCCTTGTGGGAGCGAGTTCCACATTGCCCCCATTTCACCTGGGAGCGAGTCCCACATTCTCTCCACATCCTGTGGGAGCGAATCTCATATTCCCCCCCACTCCCCCATGGGAGCGAGTCCCACATTCTCCCCCATTCCCCGTGGGAGTGAGTCCCACATTCTCCCCCACTCCCCGTGGGAGCGAGTCCCACATTCTCCCCCACTCCCCGTGGGAGTGAGTCCCACATTCTCCCCACTCCCCTGTGGGAGCGAGTCCCACATTCTCCCCACTCCCCGTGGGAGCGAGTCCCACATTCTCCCCCACTCCCCTGTGGGACCGAGTCCCACATTCTCCCCACTCCCCGTGGGAGCGACTCCCACATTCTCCCCACTCCCCTGTGGGAGCGAGTCCCACATTCTCCCCCACTCCCCGTGGGAGCGAGTCCCACATTCTCCCCACTCCCCTGTGGGAGCGAGTCCCACATTCTCCCCCACTCCCCTGTGGGAGCGAGTCCCACATTCTCCCCACTCCCCGTGGGAGCGAGTCCCACATTCTCCCCACTCCCCGTGGGAGCGAGTCCCACATTCTCCCCACTCCCCGTGGGAGCGAGTCCCACATTCTCCCCACTCCCCGTGGGAGCGGGTCCCACATTCTCCCCCCACTCCCCGTGGGAGCGAGTCCCACATTCTCCCCCACTCCCCGTGGGAGCGAGTCCCACATTCTCCCCCACTCCCCGTGGGAGCGGGTCCCACATTCTCCCCCACTCCCCGTGGGAACGGGTCCCACATTCTCCCCCCACTCCCCGTGGGAGTGAGTCCCACATTCTCCCCCCACTCCCCGTGGGAGTGAGTCCCACATTCTCCCCCACTCCCCGTGGGAGCGGGTCCCACATTCTCCCCCACTTCCCGTGGGAGGGAGTCCCACATTCTCCCCCACTCCCTGTGGGAGCGAGTCCCACATTCTCCCCCACTCCCCGTGGGAGTGAGTCCCGCATTCTCCCCCACTCCCCGTGGGAGTGAGTCCCACATTCTCCCCACTCCCTGGGTAAAGACATTTCTCCTGAATTCTCAATTAGATTCATTACTATCTTACATCAATGGCTCCACGGAATACCCACTGTGCCGATGAGGCCTTTCAGCCCATCGAGTCTGCACCAACTCTCCAGAAGAAATATTTTCGCAGCCCAAAGCATCCCCACCGTCCCGTCAAGTCCTATCACCATCAACCCATTTAGCACTGCCCGTCCACCGAACCACTCTGGTCCTGAACTAATACACACTCGCTCACACTCACACTCACACTCGCTCACACTCGCTCACACTCGCGCTCACACTCGCTCACACTCGCATTCGCTCACACTCACATTCGCTCACACTCGCTCACACTCGCTCACGCTCACATTCGCTCACACACACATTCGCTCACACACACATTCGCTCACACACACATTCGCTCACACACACATTCGCTCACACACACATTCGCTCACACACACATTCGCTCACACACACATTCGCTCACACACACATTCGCTCACACACACATTCGCTCACACACACTCGCTCACACACACTCGCTCACACACACTCGCTCACACACACTCGCTCACACACACTCGCTCACACACACTCGCTCACACTCACTCGCTCACACTCACTCGCTCACACTCACTCGCTCACACTCACTCGCTCACACTCACTCGCTCACGCTCACACTCGCTCACGCTCACACTCGCTCACGCTCACACTCGCTCACACACACTCGCTCACACACACTCGCTCACACACACTCGCTCACACACACTCGCTCACACACACTCGCTCACACACTCACTCGCTCACACACTCACTCGCTCACACACACTCACTCGCTCACACACACTCACTCGCTCACACACACTCACTCGCTCACACTCACAGGTCCAGGAAAGTGGAGGTTGCAAATTAAATAACAGGCCTCCTTGACTTTTCTTTGACCTCAGTACCTCCTACCCAAGGAGGTACTGAGGTCAGGTGTGCTGCCTCACAGCGTCAGGGACCCGGGTTCGATTCCCGGCTCGGGTCACTGTCTGCACGTTCTCCCCGTGTCTGCGTGGGTTTCCTCCGGGTGCTCCGGTTTCCTCCCACAGTCCAAAGATGTGCTGGTTAGGGTGCATTGGCCATGCTAAATTCTCCCTCAGTGTTACCCGAACAGGTGCCGGAGTGTGGCGACTAGGGGGATTTTCACAGTAACTTCATTGCAGTGTTAATGTAAGCCTACTTGTGACTAATAAATAAACTTTACTTTACTTCATCCACCCCCTGTGCCTCCCCGGATCAGCCAGTACCTCCCACCCACCCCCTCACCACTACTCCCCCAGCTGAGATTAGCTAACCCCCCCCGGGGACGAGCTGGGAAAGCAATCTGGGATCCTGCCGGCCAGTGGGGACAGCAACCAGTTGACGGGACAAAGAATTATAAAAAGCTGACCCCAAACAAAAGCGGAACCGAGTCGGCAAAAATAACCCAAGGCAAAGGGTCTGGCAGATGGAGTACAATGTTGGTAAATGTGGGGTCATCCATTTTGGTCGGAATAACAGCAAAATGGACTATTATTTAAATGGTAAAAAATTGCAGCATGCTGCTGTGCAGAGGGACCTGGGTGTCCTTGTGCAGGAATCTCAAGGAGTTGGTTTGCAGGTGCAGCAGGTAATTAAGAAGGCCAATGGAATTTTGTCCTTCATTGCGAGAGGGATGGAGTTTAAAAACAGCGAGATTATGTTGCAGCTGTATAAGGTGCTGGTGAGGCCACACCTGGAGTACTGTGTACAGTTTTAGTCTCCTTACTTGAGAAAGGATATACTGGCACTGGAGGGGGTGCAGAGGAGATTCGCTAGGTTGATTCCGGAGTTGAGAGGGTTGAGGAGAGACTGAGTAGACTGGGGCTATACTCATTGGAATTCAGAAGAATGAGGGGAGATCTTATAGAAACACATAAGATGATGAAGGGAATAGATAAGATAGAAGCAGGGAAGTTGTTTCCACTGGCGGGTGAAACTAGAACTAGGGGGCATGGCCTCAAAATAAGGGGGAGCAGATTTAGGACTGAGTTGAGGAGGAACTTCTTCACACAAAGGGTTGTGAATCTGTGGAATTCCCTGTCCAGTTGAGGCTACTTCACTGAATGTTTTTAAGGCAAGGATAGATAGATTTTTGAACAGTAAAGGAATTAAGGGTTATGGGGAGCGGGCGGGTAAGTGGAGTTAAGAGGTCAGCCATGATCTTATTGAATGGCGGGGCAGGCCCGAGGGGCCAGATGGCCTACTCCTACTCCTAGTTATGTTCTTATGTTAAGCGGCTGCACCAAATGACAAAGGGTGTCACTGAAACTTGGCCAGTTCCCCTGTGGAAAGTCAATGTCCTGTGCGTGGAAGTCTCTTAAACCTGAACAGTGCAGGAGGTGGGTGGCGGGCAGGGGGAGGACAGGCTTGTTCTCTACCAGTTGTGGACGGAGAAAGAACAGCTACAACAGCCATTCAACAATAATGGCAATAGTGTCTTTAAAATGGCTTTTCTGGCTGAGAGCTAAGCATGCTGGGATTTTTTTGGTCAACTTTGTAGATTAAAACCAGATGCAGGCGGTAAAGTTGTTCTGGCTAATAAGGCTCTGGCCTGGGAGCTGTGACCTGAAGCTTCCCAGATACGAGAAGTTATTTACATTAACCCAGACATTGCGTCTCCGATTTATACGGCTGTTATGTGTGGGACTTGTCAGATGAACTAAGCGTCATGGCGTCGTTCGCAAGTAATTTCATTGGATTGTTCGAGCCACGTGATCGGTTTCTGGTTACATGGTTGGCGGGGTGACAGAGAATCTTCCGGAAGCAACGTGGAAAATTGTGGATAAAGAGAGATGTTTGCTTGCCAGCGATAACTCGGAAGAGATCAACCATCGCAAGGTGACCTGTACCCTGAAGGATGCTTCAGAGAAGAAGGAGATAGATTCTACATCGAGGATATCTCTTGGCCAATGTTTTTCCTAAATTCGGTGGTATCTATTTTTAGCTAAATAGTTGAAGTTGATGTTTACAAAGATCAAAGAACAGTCCAGCACAGGAACAGGCCCTTTGGCCCTCCAAACCTGTGCCGATCATGCCTGCCTGCCTAAACTAAAACCGTATGCACTTACGGAGTCCGTATCCTTCCATTCCCATCCTATTCATGTATTCGTCTAGTTGCCCCTTAAATGTCGCTATCGTACCCGCTCCCACCACCTCCCCGGGCAGGGCGATCCAGACATTCACCACCCTCTGTGTAAAAGACTTGCCTCGCACATCTCCTCTAAACTTTTCCCCACGCACCTTAAACCTATGTCCCCCAGTACTTGACTCTTCTACCCTAGGAAAGCAGCATCTGACTATCCACTCTGTCCATGCCCCTCATAATCTTGTAAACCTCTATCAAATAACCCCTTCAACCTCCGTTGTTCCAGTGAGAGCAAACCGAGTTTCTCCAACCCCTCCTCATAGCTAATGCCCTCCAGACCAGGGCAACATCCTGGTAAATCTTTTCTGTACCCTCTCCAAAGCCTCCACATCCTTCTGGTAGTGCGGCGACCAGAATTGAACACAATATTCTAAATGAGGCCTAACTAAGGCTCTGTACAGCTGCAACATGACCCGCCAATTTCTATACTCAATGCCCCGGCCGATGAAGGCAAGCATGCCGTATGCCTTCTTGACTACCTTCTCCACCTGCGTTGCCACTTTCAGTGATCGGTGGACATGTACGCCCAGATCCCTCTGCCTGTCAATACTCCTGAGGGTTCCACCATTTACTGAACAATTCCAACATGCATTGGACCTTCCAAAATTCATTATCTCACACTTGTCCGGATTAAAGGTTGGTGGGGTTGTGGATAGTCTGGAACGATGTCAGAAGTTACAGAGGGACATAGATCGGATGCAAGACTGGGCGGAGAAGTGGCAGATGGACTTCAACCCAGATAAATGCGTAGTGGTCCATTTTGGCAGGTCGAATGGGATGAAGGAGTACAATATAAAGGGAAAGACTCTTAGTACGGTAGAGGATCAGAAGGACCTTGGGGTCCGGGTCCATAGGACTCTAAAATCGGCCCTGCAGGAGGAGGAGGTGGTTAAGAAGGCGTATGGTGTGCTGGCCTTTATCAATCGAGGGATTGAGTTTAGGAGTCCGGGGATAATGATGCAGCTATATAAGACCCTCGTCAGATCCCACTTGGAGTACTGTGCTCAGTTCTGGTCGCCTCATTACAGGAAGGATGTGGAAAAGATTGAAAGGGTGCAGAGGAGATTTACAAGGATGTTGCCTGGATTGAGTGGCATGCCTTATGAGAATAGGCTGAGGGAGCTCGGTCTTTTCTCCTTGGAGAGACGTAGGATGAGAGGAGACCTAATAGAGGTATATAAGATGTTGAGAGGCATAGATCGGGTGGACTCTCAGAGGCTTTTTCCCAGGGTGGAAATGGCTGCTACGAGAGGACACAGGTTTAAGGTGCTGGGGGGGTAGGTACAGGGGAAATGTTAGGGGGAAGTTTTTCACACAGAGGGTGGTGGGTGAGTGGAATCGGCTGCCGTCAGTGGTGGTGGAGGCAAACTCAATAGGGTCTTTTAAGAGACTCCTGGATGAGTACATGGGACTTAATAGGATGGAGGGTTACAGGTAGGCCTAAAAGGTAGGGATATGTTCGGCACAACTTGTGGGGCCGAAGGGCCTGTTTTGTGCTGTAGTTTTCTATGTTTCTAAACTCCACAGTTACAGTTGATAAGGCGAATGTGCGGTTTAAGAGTTAAAGTTCCGTCGAGAGTTGATGTTCAGATAGAGTTGAAGTTCAGTAAAACAGTAAATGAGTTGCGACTGTTTATGTTTGAGCACGAAGTCTCACAACACCAGGTTGAAGTCCAGCAGGTTTATCTGGTAGCACGAGCTTTCGGAGAGCTGCTCCTTCATCAGGTGAGCGGAGAGTTGGGTTCACAAACAGGGCGTGTACACAGACACAGACTCAATCGCAAGACAATGTTGGAATGCGAGTTTTCACAGGTAATCAAGTCTTTGGAGGTACAGGCCTGTAAAGACTTGATTAACTGTATAGACTCGCATTCCGACCATTATCTTGTAAGTGAGTCTGTGTCCATAGATGCCCTGTTTGTCAAATTTACCCCTCCAATCACCTGATGAAGGGGCAGCGCTCCGAAAGCTCGTGCTACCAGATAAACCTGTTGGACTTTAACCTGGTGTTGTGAGACTTCTTACTGTGCCCACCCCAGTCCAATGCCGGCATCTCCACATCACGTTTCTGTTTGAGTTGGTACGAGAAGTGTAGGCGAAATACATTGTTGAAAAGCTGCCCCTTGCTTGCCTCAGAAAAGTGGAATGCTTGGGAGGCGTTGAAATTAAAAGTTTTATAGCACAGGCGACACAAGGGGCTGGCGATGGTCGGGGGGGGGGGGAACACTGTCCCAAAGGTGCGGGCACCGGCGGCATTGCCCGCCGAGGCTGAGGTGGAGAGAGTGGGGTGGAAGGGACGGAGATATGCGGGGGGGGGGGGAGGGGGGACTGGGGGATGAGACGAAGGGGAAAGTTTAAATCTGTGGGCGAGCTGCGGTCTGAGAGTGTGTCAGCCTCCACGTCACGCAGGCAGAAGGAGCACGAACAAAAAATCCCTTGAAAGAGTAAAATTCTCAGAAATTTCTGAGAATCGTCTTTTGGTTTCTGGTTCGCGAGGAGCTTTCTCTCTCTCTCTCTCTCTCTCTCGCTTCCTTCCTTCTGACTGGAACACTACATTCTGCACGCGCTCCTTTCCTTCTCCCCTATGTACTCTATGAACGGTATGCTTCGTCTGTATAGCGCGCAAGAAACAATACTTTTCACTGTATCCCGATACATGTGACAATAATAAATCAAATCAAAAAAGCGCTGTGGGTGTATCTATACCACACACGGGGACTGACTGATGTCCAATCACAATCCTGGATCTCCCTCCCTAACAGCACTGTGGGTGTACCTACACCACACACGGGGACTGACTGATGTCCAATCACAATCCTGGAACTCCCTCCCTAACAGCACTGTGGGTGTATCTATACCACACACGGGGACTGACTGATGTCCAATCACAATCCTGGAACTCCCTCCCTAACAGCACTGTGGGTGTATCTATACCACACACGGGGACTGACTGATGTCCAATCACAATCCTGGAACTCCCTCCCTAACAGCACTGTGGGTGTATCTACACCATACACGGGGACTGACTGATGTCCAATCACAATCCTGGAACTCCCTCCCTAACAGCACTGTGGGTGTATCTACACCACACACGGGGACTGACTGATGTCCAATCACAATCCTGGAACTCCCTCCCTAACAGCACTGTGGGTGTATCTACACCATACACGGGGACTGACTGATGTCCAATCACAATCCTGGAACTCCCTCCCTAACAGCACTGTGGGTGTATCTACACCACACACGGGGACTGACTGATGTCCAATCACAATCCTGGAACTCCCTCCCTAACAGCACTGTGGGTGTATCTACACCATACACGGGGACTGACTGATGTCCAATCACAATCCTGGAACTCCCTCCCTAACAGCACTGTGGGTGTATCTACACCACACACGGGGACTGACTGATGTCCAATCACAATCCTGGAACTCCCTCCCTAACAGCACTGTGGGTGTATCTACACCATACACGGGGACTGACTGATGTCCAATCACAATCCTGGAACTCCCTCCCTAACAGCACTGTGGGTGTATCTACACCATACACGGGGACTGACTGATGTCCAATCACAATCCTGGAACTCCCTCCCTAACAGCACTGTGGGTGTATCTACACCATACACGGGGACTGACTGATGTCCAATCACAATCCTGGAACTCCCTCCCTAACAGCACTGTGGGTGTACCTACACCACACACGGGGACTGACTGATGTCCAATCACAATCCTGGAACTCCCTCCCTAACAGCACTGTGGGTGTACCTACACCATACACGGGGACTGACTGATGTCCAATCACAATCCTGGAACTCCCTCCCTAACAGCACTGTGGGTGGACCTACACCACACACGGGGACTGACTGATGTCCAATCACAATTCTGGAGCTCCCTCCCTAACAGCACTGTGGGTGTACCTACACCCCACACGGGGACTGATTGATGTCCAATCACAATCCTGGAACTCACTCCCTAACAGCACTGTGGGTGTACCTACACCACACGGGGACTGACTGATGTCCAATCACAATCCTGGAACTCCCACCCTAACAGCACTGTGGGTGTACCTACACCACACACGGGGACTGACTGATGTCCAATCACAATCCTGGAACTCCCTCCCTAACAGCACTGTGGGTGTATCTACACCACACACGGGGACTGACTGATGTCCAATCACAATCCTGGAACTCCCTCCCTAACAGCACTGTGGGTGTACCTACACCACACACGGGGACTGACTGATGTCCAATCACAATCCTGGAACTCCCTCCCTAACAGCACTGTGGGTGTATCTACACCACACACGGGGACTGACTGATGTCCAATCACAATCCTGGAACTCCCTCCCTAACAGCACTGTGGGTGTACCTACACCACACACGGGGACTGACTGATGTCCAATCACAATCCTGGAACTCCCTCCCTAACAGCACTGTGGGTGTATCTACACCACACACGGGGACTGACTGATGTCCAATCACAATCCTGGAACTCCCTCCCTAACAGCACTGTGGGTGTACCTACACCACACACGGGGACTGACTGATGTCCAATCACAATCCTGGAACTCCCTCCCTAACAGCACTGTGGGTGTATCTACACCACACACGGGGACTGACTGATGTCCAATCACAATGCTGGAACTCCCTCCCTAATGGCACTGTGCGAAGTGAGTCACTTTGGAAGGAGTAACAGGAATACAGAGTACTGGGCTAATGGTAAGATACTTGGTAGTGTGGATGAACAGAGGGATCTGGGTGTCCATGTGCATAGATCCCTGAAAGTTGGCACCCAGGTTGATAGGGTTGTTAAGAAGGCGTACGGTGTGTTAGCTTTTATTGGTAGAGGGATTGAGTTTCGGAGCCAGGAGGTCATGTTGCAGCTGTACAAAACTCTGGTGCGGCCGCACTTGGAGTATTGCGTACAGTTCTGGTTGCCGCATTATAGGAAGGATGTAGAAGTGTTGGAAAGGGTGCAGAGGAGGTTTACCAGGATGTTGCCTGGTATGGTGGGAAAATCGTATGAGGAAAGGCTGAGGGGCTTGAGGTTGTTTTCGTTAGAGAGAAGAAGGTTAAGAGGTGACTTAATAGAGGCTTACAAGATGATCAGAGGATTAGATAGGGTGGATAGTGAGAGCCTTTTTCCTCGGATGGTGATGGCTAACACTAGGGGACAAAGCTTTAAATTGAGGGGTGATAGATATAGGACAGATGTTAGAGGTAGGTTCTTTACTCAGAGAGTAGTAAGGGAGTGGAATGCCCTGCCTGCAGCAGTAGTGGACTCGCCAACATTAAGAGCATTCAAATGGTTATTGGATAAACATATGGATGATATTGGAATAGTGTAGGTTAGATGGGCTTTAGATTGGTTTCACTGGTCGGCGCAACATCGAGGGCCGAAGGGCCTGTACTGCACTGTAATGTTCTATGTTCTATGTGTACCTACACCACACGGGGACTGACTGATGTCCAATCACAATCCTGGAGCTCCCTCCCTAACAGCGCTGTGGGTGTACCTACACCACACACAGGGACTGACTGATGTCCAATCACAATCCTGGAACTCCCTCCCTAACAGCACTGTGGGTGTACCTACACCACACACGGGGACTGACTGATGTCCAATCACAATCCTGGAAGTCCCTCCCTAACAGCACTGTGGGTGTACCTACACCACACGGGGACTGACTGATGTCCAATCACAATCCTGGAAGTCCCTCCCCAACAGCACTGTGGGTGTACCTACACCACACGGGGACTGACTGATGTCCAATCACAATCCTGGAACTCCCTCCCTAACAGCACTGTGGGTGTACCTACACCACACGGGGACTGACTGATGTCCAATCACAATCCTGGAAGTCCCTCCCTAACAGCGCTGTGGGTGTACCTACACCACACGGGGACTGCAGCGGGTTCAAGATGGCGGCTCCCCGTCACCTTCTCAAGGGGTAATTAGGTTTGGGCCCAGCCAGCGACGCCCGCATCCCATAAATGTATTTTTAAAAATCCTTTAATCATCCTAAACTCCTTCATTGGATCACCTCTTAATCTTCTGTCCTCGACTGAATAGAAGGCTCGTCTGTATAACCTGCTCTGATATGTTAAACATTTTATCTTAAGTATTATGGTGGTTAATCCGAGCTGCTCGGGGTCTGCTGGCTGTCTCTATCCCAGTTTTCCTGTGACGGATTGAGAAGCTGAGGGTGAGGCAGCAATGGGACACTAGCAGGGCAATGCGGAATGGTTGAAGCCTGGACTGAAATTAGATTTTACAGCGAGTGTAGCTCTTTCCCAGTGCTGATCGCCTGCCCACAGTGTCAGCCTTGCACACATCTCCCAGACTCGAGATCCTGTCAGGAATGCCCAAGGGGACAGTGCAGGATTGGGTATGACTTGTCCAGATTGCATCAATTAACTCTAATGAGATAAGTACATTTCAAAAAAAAACACACAGAAAGCTGGCATCAGTCCCACTGTACATCATATCCACACACAGTCACCCTGTGTCCTGTAGCTGTACAACAGCTGACACTGAGACACACACACACACACACACACACACTGAGGCACATAGACACACTGAGGCACATAGACACACTGAGACACACACACACTGAGACACACACACACTGAGACACACACACACACACACACACTGAGACACACACACACACACTGAGACACATAGACACACTGAGACACACACACACTGAGACACACACACACTGAGACACACACACACACTGAGACACACACACACACTGAGACACACACACACACACACACTGAGGCACATAGACACACTGAGACACACACACACTGAGACACACACACACTGAGGCACATAGACACACAGACACACACACACAGACACACACACACAGACACACACACACAGACACACTGAGGCACATAGACACACAGACACACACACACAGACACACACACACAGACACACACACACAGACACACACACACAGACACACACACAGACACACACACACACACACACTGAGGCACATAGACACACTGAGACACACACACACTGAGACACACACACACTGAGACACACACACACTGAGACACACACACACACACACTGAGGCACATAGACACACTGAGACACACACACTGAGACACACACACACTGAGGCACATAGACACACTGAGACACACACACACTATGAGACACACACACACTATGAGACACACACACACACACACTGAGACACACACACACTGAGACACACACACACTGAGACACACACACACTGAGACACACACACACTGAGACACACACACACACACACTGAGGCACATAGACACACAGACACACACACACTGAGACACACACACACTATGAGACACACACACACACACACTGAGGCACATAGACACACTGAGACACACACACACTGAGACACACACACACTATGAGACACACACACACACACACACACACACAGAGGCACATAGACACACTGAGACACACACACACTGAGACACACACACACACACTGAGGCACATAGACACACTGAGACACACACACACTCTGAGACACACACACACTCTGAGACACACACAGACGCACACACACTGAGGCACACACAGACACTGACACACACACACAGACACTGACACACACACACTGACACACACACACTGAGACACACACAGAGACACACACACACACACACACTGAGGCACACACAGACACACAGAGACGCACACACACACAGAGACGCACACACACACAGAGACGCACACACACAGAGACGCACACACACAGAGACGCACACACACACAGAGACGCACACACACACAGAGACGCACACACACACAGAGACGCACACACACACAGAGACGCACACACACACAGACTGAGACGCACACACACACAGACTGAGACGCACACACACACAGACTGAGACGCACACACACACAGACTGAGACGCACACACACACAGACTGAGACGCACGCACACACACACAGAGACGCACACACACACACTGAGACACACACACAGACACTGACACACACACACTGAGACACACACACAGAGACACACACACAGAGACACACACACAGAGACACACACACAGAGACACACACACACTGAGACACACACACACTGAGACACACACACACTGAGACACACACACACTGAGACACACACAGAGACACACACACACACTGAGGCACACATAGACACAGACACACACACTGAGACACACACACAGAGACACACACACACTGAGACACACACAGACACACACACACACACTGAGGCACACATAGACACTGACACACACACACTGACACACACACACAGAGACACACACACACTGAGACACACACAGACACACACACACACACACACACTGAGGCACACATAGACACTGACACACACACACTGAGACACACACACAGAGACACACACACAGAGACACACACACAGAGACACACACACAGAGACACACACACAGAGACACACACACACTGAGACACACACACACTGAGACACACACAGACACACACACACACTGAGACGCACACACACACAGAGACGCACACACACACACAGAGACGCACACACACACAGAGACGCACACACACACAGAGACGCACACACACACAGAGACGCACACACACACAGAGACGCACACACACACAGACTGAGACGCACACACACACAGACTGAGACGCGCACACACACACACACACTGAGACGCGCACACACACACACACACTGAGACGCACACACACAGAGACGCACACACACACAGAGACGCACACACACACAGAGACGCACACACACACAGAGACGCACACACACACACACTGAGACGCACACACACAGAGACGCACACACACACAGAGACGCACACACACACAGAGACGCACACACACACAGAGACGCACACACACACAGAGACGCACACACACACACACACTGAGACGCACACACACAGAGACGCACACACACACAGAGACGCACATACACACACACTGAGACGCACACACACACACACTGAGACGCACACACACAGAGACGCACACACACACAGAGACGCACACACACACACACAGACGCACACACACACACACAGAGACGCACACACACACACACAGAGACGCACACACACACACACAGAGACGCACACACACACACACAGAGACGCACACACACACACACAGAGACGCACGCACACACACACAGAGACGCACACACACACAGAGACGCACACACACACAGAGACGCACACACACACAGAGACGCACACACACACAGAGACGCACACACACACAGAGACGCACACACACACACACACAATGAGGCACACACAGATACTGAGGTACACACACACACTGAGACACACACAGTCGCACACACAGACATACAGAGACAGACATAGACCGACACAGAGACAGACACTGAGACACACACAGACGCACACACACACATAGAGACACACACTGAGACACACACACACACACATAAAGAGACAGACATAGACCGACACAGAGACAGACAACACACACACAAATTGAAACTCACACACAAATAGAGATAGACATAGACACACACAGCAGGCACACATAGACACTGAGACACAGAGACAAACAGAGATAGACACACACAGACAGAGGGACACACACAGGCATATACACAAGCAGACACACAGAGAGAGAAACACACACATAAGCATACACTTGTGCACACACAAACAGGAAGAAGTGTACCAGGTGGGACTGAGCCAGTCCCTCCTCCTGCAGTACACTGTACCTGCACAGGAGCTGACACTGAGACACACGTGAGCTGACTGAATAACGAAAGACTGCTTCCTTACCGTGACATTTCCTCACAGCCTCCCTGCTCCAGTCGAGGGTTCAGGCTCCAGTTTCTGAGATTGTCAGGGCTCTGCTGCCCTCTGCTGCCACTATTCAGTCAAGTCTTTTAGAATCATAGAATCCCAACAGTGCAGGAGTAGGCCATTCAGCCCATCGAGCCTGCACTGACAACAATCCCACCTATCCCCATGTATTTACGCTGCTAGTTCCCTTGACACCTTGGGGCAATTTAGAATGGCCAATCAACCTAAACCACACAGCTTTGGACTGTGGGAGGAAACCCATGCAGACATGGGGAGAATGTGCAAACTCCACACAGTCACCCAAAGCCAGAATTGAACCAGGATCCCTGGTGCTGTGAGGCAGTACTGCTAACCATTATACCACCGCCCACCTAACCTGCACATCTTTGAACACTTTAGCATGGCCAATCCACCTAACCTGCACATCTTTAGACACTAAGGGGCAATTTAGCATGGCCAATCCACCTAACCTGCACATCTTTGGACACTAAGGGGCAATTTAACACGGCCAATCCACCTAACCTGCACATCTTTGGACACTAAGGACCACCGTGTGTCAATTGAAGAAACTCAGGAACAAGATTCCACTTTTAAAACCTTTACTGTCACAAACAAACTAAAATCAACATCGCCCAAACGTTAATTAACAGACAAGTACACTGCGGTTCCTACCCAGAGTGGGGTGGCACAGTGGGTTAGCACTGCTGCCTCACAGTGCCAGGGACCCATGTTCGATTGCCGGCTTGGGTCACTGTCTGTGCGGAGTCTGCACGTTCCCCCCATGTCTGCGTGGGTTTCCTCCGGGTGCTCTGGTTCCTCCCACAGTCCGGAACTTGTGCGAATTAGATGAATTGGCCATGCTAAATTGCCCCTTAGTGTCCAAAGATGTGCAGGTTAGGTGGATTGGCCGTGCTAAATTGCCCCTTAGTGTCCAAAGATGTGCAGGTTAGGTGGATTGGCCATGCTAAATTGTCCCTTAGTATCCAAAGATGTGCAGGTTAGGTGGATTGGCCATGCTAAATTGTCCCTTAGTGTCCAAAGATGTGTAGGTTAGGTGGATTGGCCATGCTAAATTGCCCCTTAGTGTCCAAAGATGTGTAGGTTAGGTGGATTGGCCATGCTAAATTGTCCATTAGTGTCCAAAGATGTGCAGGTTAGGTGGATTGGCCATGCTAAATTGTCCCTTAGTGTCCAAAGATGTGTAGGTTAGGTGGATTGGCCATGCTAAATTGTCCATTAGTGTCCAAAGATGTGCAGGTTAGGTGGATTGGCCATGCTAAATTGCCCCTTAGTGTCCAAAGATGTGTAGGTTAGGTGGATTGGCCATGCTAAATTGTCCATTAGTGTCCAAAGATGTGCAGGTTAGGTGGATTGGCCATGCTAAAGTGCCTCTTATATATCATGGGGGTTAATAGCTTAAGTTTAAAGTTTATTTATTAGTGTCACAAGTAGGCTTACGTTAACACTGCAATGAGAGTAAATACGCGGGGTTACGGAAATAGGGTCTGGGTGGGATCGTGGTTGGTACAGACTCCATGGGCCGAATGGCCTCCTTCTGCACTGTAGGGATTCTCGGATTCTATTCTCACAATGGACCCCCTTTCCTCCCAACACCTTTAAAGGCTGTTAGTGCAGAATCTTCACTCAACTTCCCACGTTGAAAGTCTAGGGGATGGTGGATGGACACAGGGTGGGGTGCGGGGGGGAAGGAATGGTGAGGAAGGGGACTGGGGCGGGGGGGGGGGGGGGGTTGGGAATGAGAGTCACGCCCAGTTCTGCATCATGGAGTGGGCTTTAGTGGGTGGGGCCTCGCTGTATCAGTTGGGAACGAGAGCCGTTGTACGTTCGTTCGAACATTGACCGGTTTGTGCTCTGTAACTGAACTAGGTCCAGCCATCCACGACGAGGTGGTACACCGCTGAATAAACTCTCCTCGCCTTCGAGAAGGGTCAGGTGGATTGGCCATGCTGAATTAACCCTAGTGTCAGGGGGATTAGCAGGGTGAATATGAGGGGCTATGGGGATAGGGCCTGAGTGGGATTGTGGTCAGTGCAGGCTCGATGGGCTCAATGGCCTCCTTCTGCACTGTAGGGATCCTATGATTTCAATCTTGTGGCTCACTGAGATGGAGGAGGGACTCCTTGCGGCCCACTCACTACCCAAATGTTGCTTTGGATTCACCCAATCCCCATAGGGAAGGTTGTAGCAGACGTATTCAGCTACTTCTGAACCGCTCCTTAAGGTCGATTCTCTCTCACGTTCCTGTTCAGATGGTCACAGGTCCTTATTTCTTGCACTGTTGGCGCTTGGCTCCCCGACACTGCCAGAACGAATTTCCACCAATCGCGGATTCCACCGTTCACTTACGTTTTGTTTAGGGCGATGAGGGAGAGCGACTGGGAGTGGCGAAGTTGGGTCTAGCTAAACCAGAGGTGCATACCTGGCAGTGTCTCTCAGCCACATTAGGTGAGCGTTACCTGTCTGGCAAAGGGGCGCAAAGACTGTACACCAGACCTGCCATAGAACCCCTGCAGCTAATGCACAGAAACATCAAACCTAGAAGCAGGAGTAGGCCATTACCGCAAGAAACTACAAAGGATTGTGAACGAACTCTAGTCCATCATGTAAACCAGCCTCCCATCCATTGACTCCGACTACACTTCCCGCTGCCTCGGGGAAAAGCAGCCGGCATAATCAAGGACCCCGCACACCCCAGACATTCTCTCTCCCACCTTCTTCCATTGGGGAAAAGGTACAAAAGTCTTAAGTCACGTACCAATCGACTCAAGAACAGCTTCTTCCCTGCTGCCATCAGACTTTTGAATGGACCTACCTCGCATTAAGTTGATCTTTCTCTACACCCCTAGCTATGACTGTAACACTACATTCTGCACTCTCTCCTTTCCTTCTCTATGAACGGTATGCTCTGTCAGTATAGCGCGCAAGAAACAATACTTTTCACTGTATCCCAGTACATGTGACAATAATAAATCAAATCAAATTATTCAGCCCTTCCAACCTGCTCCGCCATTCACTTTGATCATGGCTGATCATCAAATTCAATATCCTGATATCCCCTTTCCCCCCCCCCCTCCATATCGCTTGATCCCTTTAGCCCCAAGAGCAATATCTTGCCCCCATAGTGTCCAAAGATATGCAGGTTAGGTGGATTGGCCATGCCAATCGCAGGCGGCAGGGTGGCACAGTGGTTAGCACTGCTGCCTCACAGCACCGGGGACCCAGGTTCGATTCCCGGCCTCAGATCACTGTCTGTGTGGAGTTTGCACGTTCTCCCCGTGTCTGCGTGGGTTTCCTCCGGCTGCTCTGGTTTCCTCCCACAGTCCAAAGATGTGCAGGTTAGGTGGATTGGCCATTCTAAATTGACCCTCGTGTCAGGGGGATTAGCGGGGTAAATGTGTGAGGTTACGGGAATAGGGCCTGGGTGGGATTGTGGTCGGTACAAACTCAATGGGCTGAATGGCCTCCTTCTGTACTGTATGGATTCTATGATTCCAATTTCTCCCAGAAATCACACAACATTATAGCCTCAACTATTTTCTCTGGTAGTGAATTCCACACACTTTGGGTGAAGAAATTTCTCCTCACCTCAGTCCTAAAAGGTTTACCCCTTATCCTCAAACTATGACCCCCTAGTTCTGGACTCCCCCCACCATCGGGAACATTCTTTCTGAATCTACCCTGTCTAACCCTGTTAGAATTTTATAAGTTTCTATGAGATCCCCTCTCACTCTTCTAAACTCCAGTGAATATAATCCTAACCCACTTAGTCTCTCCGCATATGACAGACCCGCCATCCCAGGAATCAGCCTGGTAAACCTTCGCTGCGCTCCCTCTATAGCAAGGACATCCTTCCTCAAATAAGGAGACCAAAACTGCGCACAATACTCCAGGTGTGGCCTCACCAACGCCCTGTACAAAGCAGCAAAACATCCCTATCCCTATACTCAAATCCTCTCGCTATGAAGGCCAACCTACCATTTGCCTTCTTTACGGACCGCTGTACCTAGGACAAAGAGAACAAAGTACAGCACAGGGACAGGCCCTTCGGCCCTCCAAGCCCATGCTGATCGTGATGCCCTAACTAAACTAAAACAATCCTTCTGCCCTGACTCAGTCCGTATCCCTCTATTCCCTCCCTATTCATGGACCCATCCAGATGCCTCTTAAATGTTGCTAATGTACCCGCTTCCACCACCTCCTCTGGCAGCGCGTTCCAGACACCCACCACTCTCTGCGTGAAAACTTTCCCCTGCACATCCCCCTTGTACCTGCGTGCTTACTCTTGGCGACTAATGCATGAGGACACCAAAGTCAAGATGTGGCAGTAACAAGGTCCCTTCTCTGGCTCCCATTAGCAAAGCTGTCCGATGGAGAGGTTACCCCTTGGAGAAATGGGGCCATCCTCCATTACTCTGTGCTCCCTCTTCTTAGTAAGAAGTTTAACAACACCAGGTTAAAGTCCAACAGGTTTATTTGGTAGCAAAAGCCACACAAGCTTTCGAGGCTCTAAGCCCCTTCTTCAGGTGAGTGGGAATTCTGTTCACAAACAGAATTTATAAAGACACAGACTCAATTTACATGAATAATGGTTGGAATGCGAATACTTACAACTAATCCAGTCTTTAAGAAACAAAACAATGGGAGTGGAGAGAGCATCAAGACAGGCTAAAAAGATGTGTATTGTCTCCAGACAAGACAGCCAGTGAAACTCTGCAGGTCCACGCAACTGTGGGAGTTACAAATATTGTGACATGAACCCAATATCCCGGTTGAGGCCGTCCTTGTGTGTGCGGAACTTGGCTATCAGTTTCTGCTCAGCGACTCTGCGCTGTCGTGTGTCGCGAAGGCTGCCTTGGAGAACGCTTACCCGAATATCAGAGGCCGAATGCCCGTGACCGCTGAAGTGCTCCCCAACAGGAAGAGAACAGTCTTGCCTGGTGATTGTCGAGCGGTGTTCATTCATCCGTTGTCGCAGCGTCTGCATAGTTTCCCCAATGTACCATGCCTCGGGACATCCTTTCTTGCAGCGTATCAGGTAGACAACGTTGGCCGAGTTGCAAGAGTATGTACCGTGTACCTGGTGGATGGTGTTCTCACGTGAGATGATGGCATCTGTGTCGATGATCCGGCACGTCTTGCAGAGGTTGCTGTGGCAGGGTTGTGTGGTGTCTTGGTCACTGTTCTCCTGAAGGCTGGGTAGTTTGCTGCGGACAATGGTCTGTTTGAGGTTGTGCGGTTGTTTGAAGGCAAGAAGTGGGGGTGTGGGGATGGCCTTGGCGAGATGTTCGTCTTCATCAATGACATGTTGAAGGCTCCGGAGGAGATGCCGTAGCTTCTCCGCTCCGGGGAAGTACTGGACGACGAAGGGTACTCTGTCCACTGTGTCCCGTGTTTGTCTTCTGCGGAGGTCGGTGCGGTTTTTCGCTGTGGCGTGTCGGAACTGTCGATCGATGAGTCGAGCGCCATATCCTGTTCTTATGAGGGCATCTTTCAGCGTCTGGAGGTGTCTGTTGCGATCCTCCTCATCCGAGCAGATCCTGTGTATAGGGAGGGCTTGTCCGTAGGGGATGGCTTCTTTAACGTGTTTAGGGTGGAAGCTGGAGAAGTGGAGCATCGTGAGGTTATCCGTGGGCTTGCGGTACAGTGAGGTGCTGAGGTGACCGTCCTTAATGGAGATGCGCGTGTCCAAGAATGCAACCGATTCCAGAGAGTAGTCTATGGTGAGTCTGATGGTGGGATGGAACTTGTTGATGTCATCATAGAGTTGTTTCAGTGATTGTTCACCATGAGTCCAAAGGAAGAAAATGTCATCGATGTATCTAGTGTATAGCATCGGTTGAAGGTCCCGTGCGGTGAAGAAGTCTTGTTCGAACCTGTGCATGAAGATGTTGGCATATTGATGTGCTTTTCAACCGGGATATTGGGTTCATGTCACAATATTTGTAACTCCCACAGTTGCGTGGACCTGCAGAGTTTCACTGGCTGTCTTGTCTGGAGACAATACACATCTTTTTAGCCTGTCTTGATGCTCTCTCCACTCCCATTGTTTTGTTTCTTAAAGACTGGATTAGTTGTAAGTATTCGCATTCCAACCATTATTCATGTAAATTGAGTCTGTGTCTTTATAAGTTCTGTTTGTGAACAGAATTCCCACTCACCTGAAGAAGGGGCTTAGAGCCTCGAAAGCTTGTGTGGCTTTTGCTACCAAATAAACCTGTTGGACTTTAACCTGGTGTTGTTAAACTTCTTACTGTGTTTACCCCAGTCCAACGCCGGCATCTCCACATCATGACTCCCTCTTCTTACCCAGCCAGCCACTTAAGCTTCCAGCGACGCTAAGTAACAACTCCACATGGCGGAAGGACCATCTAAAACTGGCCTCTCGCCTTGGGTAGGACATAAGTCATCCAGAGTTCCTGCTGATGCTTGCTATGCAAAGCCTCCTGCTTTAAAGGTGCCTTAGTTGTATTCTCCCTCCCTTGAACTGTCTCTCTTCCATCCCTGCTATTTATTTTGGGTTTTTTTAAAATCACTCTGCTTCTCCTCCCTGTGCTAATTTTTTGATTTGATTTATTATTGTCACGTGTATTGGGATACAGTGAAAAGTATTGTTTCTTGCGCGCTATACAAAGCATACCGTTCATAGAGAAGGGTACAGAATGCAGAGTTGCAGTCATAGCTAGGGTGTAGCCATGATGTGGAGATGCCGGCGTTGGACTGGTGTAGGCACAGTCAGTAGTCTCATAACACCAGGTTAAAGTCCCAACAGGTTTATCTGGCAGCACGAGCTTTCGGAGCGCTGCCCCTTCATCAGGTGAGTGAAGAGTTCGGTTCACAAACAGGGCAGATATAGACACAGACTCAATTTACAAGATAATGGTTGGAATGCGAGTCTTATCAGGTAATCAAGTCGTTACAGGTACAGACAATGTGAGTGGAGAGAGGATTAAGCACAGGTTAAATGGGGTGTGAATTGTCTAGAGCCAGGACGGTTAGTGAGATTTTGCAAGCCCAGGTAAGTCGTGGGGGTTACAGATAGTGTGACATGAACCCAAGATCCCGGTTTAGGCCGTCCTCATGTGTGCGGAACTTGGCTATCAGTTTCTGCTCAGCGACTCTGCGTTGTCGTGTGTCGTGAAGGTCGCCTTGGAGAACGCTTACCCGAAGATCAGAGGCTGAATGCCCGTGACCGCTGAAGTGTTCCCCGACAGGAAGGGAACACTCCTGCCTGGTGACTGTCGAGCGGTGTCCATTCATCCGATTGTGAACCGGACTCTTCACTCACCTGATGAAGAGGCAACGCTCCGAAAGCTCGTGCTACCAAATAACCCTGTTGGAGTTTAACCTGGCGTTGTGAGACTACTTACTATAGCTAGGGTGTAGAGTAAGATCAACTTAGTGCGAGGTAGGTCCATTCAAAAGTCTGATGGCAGCAGGGAAGAAGCTGTTCTTGAGTCGGTTGGTACGTGACCTCAGACTTTTGTGTCTTTTTCCCGACGGAAGAAGGTGGAAGAGAGAATGTCCGGGGTGCGTGGGGTCCTTGATTATGCCGGCTGCTTTTCCAGTGGCAGCGGGAAGTGTAGATAGAATCAATAGATGGGAGGCTGGGTTTGCGTGATGGGACTGGGCTTTATTCACGACCCTTTGTAGTTTCTTGCAGTCTTGGACAGAGCAGGAGCCATACCAAGCTGTGATACAACCAGAAAGAATGTTTTCTATGGTGCGTCTGTAGAACTTGGTGGGAGCCGTAGTGGACATGCCAAATTTTCTTAGTCTTCTGAGAAAGTAGAGGTCTTGGTGGGGCTTTCTTAACTATAGTGTCGGCGTGGGGGGGACCAGGACAGGTTGTTGGTGACCTGGACGCCTAAAAACTTGAAGCTCTCTCTCTCACTCTGTCTGCAATTTTTGCCACTCTGTAACTTAGGAGAAATGGACCAGAGGAGGTCATTTTTCAGAGGCAGGGATGGAGGGTCTTACAAAACCAAAGTTAATGAGATTGTTAAGTTTTGCGACTGTCTTTTTGATATAGTGACCATGAAAAGGGGGTCAGGTGACCTGCTCTGATGCCTGCCTGAGGGCGAGCTGGGTTGTTGAAGGTTAAAGCGGGGCCAGGATTATACTCTGAGAAAGAAGATACAAGATCTGGTCAGACCCCATTTGGAGTATTGGGAGCAGTTTTGGGCCCCATACCTAAGGAAGGATGTGCTGGCCTTGGAAAGGGTCCAGAGAAGGTTCACAAGAATGATCCCAGTCCAAAGATGTGCGGGCTAGGTTGATTGGCCAGGTTAAAAATTGCCCCTTAGAATCCTAAGATGCGTAAGTGAGAGGGATTAGCGGGTAAATATGTGGGGGTAGGGCCTGGGTGAGATTGTGGTCGGTGCAGACTCGATGGGCCGAATGGCCTCCTTCTGCACTGTAGGGTTTCTATGATTCTATGATGAAGGGTTTGTCATATGAGGAACAGTTGAGGAGTCTGGGTCTATACTCGATGGAGTTCAGAAGGATGAGGGGGAATCTAATTGAAACTTACAGAATACTGAGAGGCCTGGATAGAGTGGACATGGAGAGGATGTTTCCACTCGTGGGAGAGACTGGAACTCGAGGGCACAACCTCAGAGTGAAGGGACGCTCCTTCAAAACTGAGATGAGGAGGAATTTCTTCAGCCAGAGGGTGGGTGAATCTGTGGAACTCATTGCCATAGAGGAGGCCGGGTCATTGAGCGTCTTTAAGACAGGGATAGATAGGTTCTTGATCAATAAGGGGATCAAGGGTTATGGGGAGAAGGCAGGGGAGTGGAGATGAGAATCAGATCAGTCATGATTGAACGGCGGAGCAGACTCGATGGGTTGAATGGCCTAATTCTGCTCCTATATCTTGTGGTCTTAAGATGTTTGCCTCGACAGGCAACAGCAAGGGCATCTACGCTGACTTCAGGTAGACCTTTAGGTCTGCAGATATGACAGGGAATTGTTAAAAATGTAAGGTTTTGGGAACGGTTACACCTTAAACTGTTGATTTAGTTCCAAGAGAGAACAGAGTTGGGGGAGGGGGTGTGAAGTATAGCTAATTAGCATTTCTACCTGGATACGTGGCCCATGTGATTTAGGTGGAAATGGGCTTTGAGATGGGGAAAGAGACTGTAGGAAGGCCCGATAGGATTGGGTTGCAGGTTTTCAGAGAACCTCAGAAAACATGGTCAGTCTGCAATAAAGAGAGGGGGGAGGGGGCATGCAGGAGATCTCAACTGATCATCCCACAGAACGTGGGTGAGATCTTACGCTCGGATCGAAGGGACCAAATTGATTTGAGGATTTAAACAGAGCTGGAAAATTCGCCTAGCTTTTCTCAGCAGGCGGAATCTCCAGAGCCTGTGAAAGTCAATTTGGAGATTAGTAGTTTCCCGGCTGGAGAAGGGAAAGGAAGTAGGTCATCAAGAGCTGGGAGGAGTTTTGGACTGCTTCCTGCAGAATGTCCAACGAAGGGTCAGAGTAAAGCATAACGATGGAGGGGTTGGTTGGTTTTTTTTTTAGAAGCTAAAAGGGAAAATTCTTTCTATCATTCAGTGAAATGGTGTTTTGCCTATAGGGTCATAGAGGTTTACAGGCCCTTCGGCCCAACTTGTCCATGCCGCCCTTTTTTTTTAAACCCCTAAGCTAGTCCCAATTGCCCGCATTTGGCCCATATCCCTCTATACCCATCGTACCCATGAAACTATCTAAATGCTTTTTAAAAGATAAAATTGTACCCGCCTCTACTACTACCTCTGGCAGCTCGTTCCAGACACTCATCACCCTCTGTGTGAAAAAATTGCCCCTCTGGGGGACACTTTTGTATCTCTCCCCTCTCACCTTAAACCTGTGCCCTCTAGTTTTAGACTCCCCTGCCTTTGGGAAAAGATATTGACTATCTAGCTGATCTGTGCCCCTCATTATTTTATAGACCTCTATAAGGTCACCCCTCAGCCTCCTACGCTCCAGAGGAAAAAATTCCCAGTCTATTCAGCCTCTCCTTATAACTCAATCCATCAAGTCCCGGTAGCATCCTAGTAAATCTTTTCTGCGCTCTTTCTAGTTTAATAATATCCTTTCTATAATAGGGTGAGTTTGTTTGTGACAGGAAAAATCTAAAAAAACGTAATATCATTTCAAGCAATCCTACCAGTCACTGGAAATTCAAATATCTTTCTCATAAAGTTATGAGTCTCAGCAGGAACCATAACGATGGGCTCAGGAAAATGTGTCTCACCAGTCATTCTCCATTAATTCACAATTGCACGCTGGAACAATGGTTAGCACTGCGGCCTCACAGCGCCAGGGAGCCAGCTTCGATTCCCGGCCTCGGGTCACTGTCTGCGTGGAGTCTGCACATTCTCCCCGTGTCTGCGTGGGTTTCCTTCGGGTGCTCCGGTTTCCTCCCACACTCCAAAAGACGTGTGGGTTAGGTGGATTGGCCATGCTAAATTGCCCCTTAGTGTCCAAGGATATGTAGGTTAGGTGGATTGGCTATGCTAAATTGCCCCTTAGTGTCCAAAGATGTGCAGGTTAGGTAGATTGGCCATGCTAAATTGTCCCTTAGTGTCCAAAGATGTGCAGGTTAGGTGGATTGGCCATGCTAAATTGTCCCTTCGTGTCCAAAGATGTGCAGGTTAGGTGGATTGGCTATGCTAAATTGCCCCTCAGTATCCAAAGATGTGTAGGTTAGGTGGTTTGGCTATGCCAAATTGCCCCTCAGTGTCCAAAGATGTACAGGTTAGGTGGATTGGCTATGCTAAATTGTCCCTTCGTGTCCAAAGATGTGCAGGTTAGGTGGATTGGCTATGCTAAATTGCCCCTCAGTGTCCAAAGATGTGCAGGTTAGGTGGATTGGCTATGCTAAATTGCCCCACATTCTCCCTGTGTCTGTGTGGGTTTCCTCCGGGTGCTCCGGTTTCCTCCCACAGTCTGAAAGACGTGCTGGTTAGGAGCATTGGCCGTGCTAAATTCTCCCTCAGTGTGGCCGAACAGGCGCTGGAGTGTGACGGCTAGGGGACTTTCACAGTAACTTCATCGCAGTAAACCTAATTGCGACACTAATATATAAACTTAAAACTTGATGGACTCGGGGGAGAGGATGGGGCCTTGCGGAGGCAAGAGATGCAGTCAGAGCGTGAAACAGGATGCGGATACAAACAGGAAGAGAGGTCACAAGGTAGCCATCTACAAGAAGTTGAATAGCTGGAAGAGTGACATGCAGCAGCACCACCTCGTGGCGGGAGGCCTGTCATTACAACGTGACAGGCAAATGTTGACATAGGATTTGGATATATGGTGAATGTCGACATAAAACTGTTGTGCAAAATTAACACAGAAAGCAAACGAACGAAGGAGGTACACAATGTACAAATTTTATTGTGTCCTCAGGAAGGAACGTGTAGCAATTTTCACATCCTCTTGGACGTTCCAAAGTACATTACAGTCCAACAAAACTTTTGAAGTGTAGTTTCTCTTTTAATGCAGGTAACAGGACAGCCAGTTTATACAGAGAAAGCTCCCACAAATAGTAACAAGATAACGACTAGATGTTTTAACGATGTTGATCGAGGATATTGTTCCCACACCCCGGCCGCTCCTCATTTAACAATAGTGGCATCTTTTATATCCACCCAGGAGAGTAGACAGGACCCGAATTTTAAGTCTCATCCGAAAAACAGCGCCTCCAACAGTGTGGCACTTCCTTGGTACCGGCACTGGGGAGCGTGTTGGCCGGAATGGCGGAGCTAATGTCCCTGGGACTCAAACCTTTGGAGGAGGGAACGACAGACCGAGACAAGTTGGCTGAATAACTGCATTTTACAAAAAACATATTTAAAAAAGGGGAGCGGGGGAAAGGAGTATAAGAAATATTAACAAAAGTCCATGTTCCAGTCCACATCTGATAATTTTCCAGTATTACTGGAATCCATAAAATCTTAACAGTGCAGAAAGAGGCCATTTGGCCCAACGGGTCTGCATCGACTCGTCAAAAGAGCATCTAGAACACGCCCTCCCCTTGCTCTATCAACATAACCCCATGCATTTACCAGGCACAAATCCACCTAACCTGCACATCTTTGGACACTAAGGGGCAATTTAGCATGGCCAATCCACCTAACCTGCACATCTTTGGACACTAAGGGACAATTTAGCATGGCCAATCCACCTAACCTACACATCTTTGGGCACTGACGAGTAATTTACAATGGCCAATCCATGGGTGGCACAGTGGGTTAGCACTTGCGCCTCACAGCGCCAGGAACCCTGATTTGATACCAGCTCGGGTGACTGTCTGTTTGGAGTTTGCACGTTCTCCCCGTGACTGCGTGAGTTTCCTCCGGGTGCACCGGTTTCCTCCCACTGTCCAAAGATGTGCAAGTTAGGTGGCCATACTAACTTGTACTTCAATGTGACGAGTAGCAGGGTAAATACATAGAACATAGAACAGTACAGGCCCTTCGGCCCTTGATGTTGTGCCGAGCTTTGTCCGAAACCAAGATCAAGCTATCCCACTCCCTATCATTCTGGTGTGTTCCATGTGCCTATCCAATAACCGCTTGAAAGTTCCTAAAGTGTCCAACTCCACTATCACAGCAGGCAGTCCATTCCACACCCCAACCACTCTCCGAGTAAAGAACCTACCTTGGACATCCTTCCTGTATCTCCCACCATGAACCTTATAGTTATGCCCCCTAGTAATAGCTCCATCCACCCGAGGAAATAGTCTCTGAACGTCCACTCTATCTATCCCCCTTATCGTCTTATAAACCTCTATTAAGTCGCCTCTCATCCTCCTCCGCTCCAGAGAGAACAGCCCTAGCTCCCGCAACCTTTCCTCATAAGACCTACCCTCCAAACCAGGCAGCATCCTGGTAAATCTCCCCTGCACTCTCTCCAATGCTTCCACATCCTTCTTATAGTGAGGTGACCAGAACTGCAATAAATACGTGGTGTTACGGGGATAGGGCCTGGCTGGGATTGTTGTTGGTGTAGGCTCGATGGGCTGAATGGCCTCCTTCTGCACTGTAGTGATGCTGTGATTCTGTGATTAAGGGGCAATTTAGCACGGCCAATCCACCTAACCTACACATCTTTGGACACTAAGGGGCAATTTATCATGGCCAATCCACCCAACCTGTACATCTTTGGACACTAAGGGACAATTTAGCATGGCCAATCCACCTAACCTGTACATCTTTGGACACTAAGGGGCAATTTAGCATGGCCAATCCACCTAACCTGTACATCTTTGGACACTAAGGGGCAATTTAGCATGGCCAATGCACCTAACCTGCACATCTTTGGACACTAAGGGGCAATTTAGCATGGCCAATCCACCTAACCTGCACATCTTTGGACACTAAGGGGCAATTTAGCATGGCCAATCCACCTAACCTGCACATCTTTGGACACCAAGGGGCAATTTAGCGTGGCTAACCCACCTATTCTACATATCTAAGTTTCAGACCTTCCTCCAACTCCTTTAAAAAAAGTTGCACCCAACCATTTTTCACTGGGGCCAAAAAAAATCACCTCCCCTTTAAGAGAAGGTCTCTCAGCAGGTAGCTGGTTGCACCCAAAATTTGTTATGCTTTGCGCGGCCAGGAAGAGGGACAGATCGATGTATCCTGAGAAAGGATGAGGTAAAGTGGGAGTTTTGTTGCCCCCATTGCCCCTCTTATCACTTTTGTGTCTTCGTGGCAGCGGCCGACAGCGGCGACGCTACTGCGCAGGCGCGGGGGATCGACCTACCCTGCTGGCGGCGCGGCCTTTGAGTGACGTGGGCGGCGACCAATGGGAGCAGCGGGACGTGCGTGCCGACCAATGAGGGGAGAGGGAGGAAAAAGCCTGCGGAACGTGATGACGTGAGCGCCAGCGTGGCCGGCAGCAGGTTCGGTGGAGAGGACGCGACTGTTGCGTGGGGCGATCTGAGAGGGGGAGAGAGATTGAGGAGAGGATAGGAGAGGCGGGGGGGCTTCTTGCACCCGGATTAAAGCCCCGGCCCCATGGCTCAACATGTCAGCTACCGGCAGCGTGAGTGTCCCCCTTTCATGATGCATTTAAAGCTCTTTAATCCCCGGGGTTTAGGGCTGCGAATGGGTGGGGGAGGGGGATGGTGGGCAACATGGGGGGGCTTTTGGGTAACATGGGATTGTGGGTAACATATGGGGGGGGTTGTGGGTAACATATGGGGGGGTTGTGGGTAACATATGGGGGGGGGTTGTGGGTAACATATGGGGGGGGGTTGTGGGTAACATATGGGGGGGGTTGTGGGTAACATATGGGGGGGTTGTGGGTAACATATGGGGGGGTTGTGGGTAACATATGGGGGGGTTGTGGGTAACATATGGGGGGGTTGTGGGTAACATGGGGGGGTTGTGGGTAACATATGGGGGGGTTGTGGGTAACATATGGGGGGGTTGTGGGTAACATATGGGGGGGTTGTGGGTAACATATGGGGGGGTTGTGGGTAACATATGGGGGGGTTGTGGGTAACATATGGGGGGGTTGTGGGTAACATATGGGGGGGTTGTGGGTAACATATGGGGGGGTTGTGGGTAACATATGGGGGGGTTGTGGGTAACATATGGGGGGGTTGTGGGTAACATATCGGGGGGTTGTGGGTAACATATGGGGGGGTTGTGGGTAACATATGGGGGGGTTGTGGGTAACATGGGGGGGTTGTGGGTAACATATGGGGGGGTTGTGGGTAACATATGGGGGGGTTGTGGGTAACATATGGGGGGGTTGTGGGTAACATATGGGGGGGTTGTGGGTAACATATGGGGGGGGTTGTGGGTAACATATGGGGGGGTTGTGGGTAACATATGGGGGGGTTGTGGGTAACATATGGGGGGGTTGTGGGTAACATGGGGGGGGGTTGTGGGTAACATATGGGGGGTTGTGGGTAACATATGGGGGGGTTGTGGGTAACATATGGGGGGGGTTGTGGGTAACATGGGGGGGGGTTGTGGGTAACATATGGGGGGGTTGTGGGTAACATATGGGGGGGTTGTGGGTAACATATGGGGGGGGTTGTGGGTAACATGGGGGGGGCGTTTGTGGGTAACATGGGGGGGGTTGTGGGTAACATATAGATGGGGGGGTGTGGGTAACATATGGGGGGTTGTGGGTAACATATGGGGGGGGTTGTGGGTAACATGGGGGGGGGTTGTGGGTAACATATGGGGGGGGTTGTGGGTAACATATGGGGGGGGGTTGTGGGTAACATATGGGGGGGGAGTTGTGGGTAACATATGGGGGGGGGTTGTGGGTAACGTATGGGGGGGGTTGTGGGTAACATATGGGGGGGGGTTGTGGGTAACATGGGGGGGGTTGTGGGTAACATATGGGGGGGGTTGTGGGTAACATATGGGGGGGGTTGTGGGTAACATATGGGGGGCGTTTGTGGGTAACATGGGGGGGGCGTTTGTGGGTAACATGGGTGGGGCGTTTGTGGGTAACATGGGGAGGGTTGTGGGTAACATGGGGGGGTTGTGGGTAACATATGGGGGGGGTTGTGGGTAACATATGGGGGGGGTTGTGGGTAACATATGGGGGGGGTTGTGGGTAACATATGGGGGGGGCTGTGGGTAACATATGGGGGGGGTTGTGGGTAACATGGGGGGGATTGTGGGTCACATGGGGGGATTGTGGGTAACATGGGGGGGATTGTGGGTAACATGGGGGGGATTGTGGGTAACATGGGGGGATTGTGGGTAACATGGGGGGGGATTGTGGGTAACATATGGGGAGGGATTGTGGGTAACATGGGGGGTCGTGGGTAACATGGGGGTGGGGTCGTGGGTAACATGGGGGGATCGTGGGTAACATGGGGGGGATCGTGGGTAACATGGGGGGGATCGTGGGTAACATGGGGGGATCTTGGGTAACATGGGGGGATCGTGGGTAACATGGGGGGATCGTGGGTAACATGGGGGGGTTGTGGGTAACATATGGGGGGGGTTGTGGGTAACATATGGGGGGGGTTGTGGGTAACATGGGGGGGGGTTGTGGGTAACATATGGGGGGGGCTGTGGGTAACATATGGGGGGGTTGTGGGTCACATGGGGGGGATTGTGGGTAACATGGGGGGGATTGTGGGTAACATGGGGGGGATCGTGGGTAACATGGGGGTGATCGTGGGTAACATGGGGGGGATCGTGGGTAACATGGGGGGGATCGTGGGTAACATGGGGGGGATCGTGGGTAACATGGGGGGGATCGTGGGTATCATGGGGGGGGGTCGTGGGTAACATGGGGGGGGATCGTGGGTAACATGGGGGGGATCGTGGGTAACATGGGGGGGATCGT